>NW_023615415.1:0-260001 GCF_013339695.2 Rhipicephalus sanguineus
GAAGTGGATGGGGAAAGAGGTGAGGCGAAGTAGATAGAGGGAGAGGGATGGGAGAGGGAAATGGAGATGGGAGGGGGGAGGCTGAGTGGTGAGGGTACGCGCATGCGCAGTAAGGATGGTCACGCCGCCACACCACCACCACCACCACCGGATTGAACTCCGCCATAAGATACTTCGCATCTAAAAACACGGCATCAATTTGACCCTTCACATTCAGTGCATTTAAAAAAATTCATCAGTTAGCTAAGTGTGTTATTTTGGATAAACCAGCCCTAGAGCCGTGTTGATTTCATGAAGTAAATGATTGTTCTCTAGATGTGTCATAATTGCTTTAAATAAGGTATGTTCTAGCAGTTTACAAGTTGTGGATGCTAAGGAAAGTGGTCTGTAGTTATTAATTTCTAAAGGGGAACCGGACTTGTGAACCGGAACTATCTTTGCAGAGCGCCAGTCATCGGGTACCACACAACATTCTAAGGACGCCTTATATATTGCATATAAGTACTCTGCTACCTAGATTCCGTACCTGTTGAGAAAAACATTGGAATATTTTGTCTGGACTTGTTCACTTCTTTTTGTCTAAATTGTGCAAAAGACTAAGAATGCCGTTCTTGCTTAAATTTATTTCGGGCATCGGATCACAAAGCGTGTAAGGCTGCAAGTGTACGTGCGATGCGTTCAAAGTAAAAACGGACTGAAAGAATCAGTTGAATTCATTGGCAATGGTAAAAGGATCGTCTATGCCTATTCCGATATTCTGATCACTGTGGTGCCGCTTTTATCTTTAAATAAATATGCAAAAAAATTGTTGATTGTTTGGACATGAACGAAGTCAACGTGCAAGAAAAGAACTGGTCTCGTGCAGCTCGCACTTTATCCTGAAAATCGCGTTAGACTTAGAAGTTGTTTCCTGTCGCCACGTTTTCGAGAGCGTTTTATCTTGCGTCTCCGATGTATGAGAGTACGATCCATCCTCGGGTACTGCCTGTTGATCTGCTTCTTTTTAGAGGCACGTAGGTGTTTTCACAATGAATGACCATGTCTTTGAACTTTGGCCACCGCTCATTAACGTCATTTGTCTCAATAAAGGAAGGGAATGATGATTTCCATACAACTAATACTCTATCATCATCCACATGCGTATAGGCTCTCACAAATGTGTCAACGGTTTTAACATACGATCGCAAGCCCGAAGCACGACACTCAATAACAAGTACTGGGGATCAGACGTCCCATCCTTGACACTCATGGAACAATCTGGAAGCGAGGTACTTGCAAACACAAGGACAAGTACAGAAGAAACTGGAAATTCTTGCGCATCGGTAGCTAAATGTGTTAAGGGAAATGTAAACGCAGTTAGTAGTAATGATTCAGCGTCTTGACGGTTCCTCGTCATTTGTTATCGCACTTAACGTGTTCGCACGTGTGGCCGAGAAGAGGACATTTAGTTTGCACAGGCCCAGTGGATTTGGACAACTCTACCCTGCAAATGCGCAATGCGTCGCATACGTACAGCCTGCCATCACATTTGTGCTTATACAAACGAAGGGAAACCTTAGAACCACTGCTCCATTCTTCAGCGGCGGAACGCCATAATTTTGCACGAATATCACGAACGTTTTTTTGAAAATCTTCCGATATCGCTGTTTCCGTGCCCTTTAATGTGAAGCAGGATGACATAACCATAGATTTGTCCGTGTAGTTAAAATATCTCAAAATGATAGAATGTCGCTGTGCTGTTGGGTCCGATTCGGTCAATACGCTTTATGGAGTATATTTTGACACCTAGAATCTTCTTACAAATTTCTTTGTTAACTTTCCGCTCCAGTTCTTCAGAGTCCTCCCCTCGATCTTCCTTTACTCCATAAACTACAATGTTGTTGTGACGACTTCTGTTTTCGAGGTCATCTACCTTTTCGCTAACTCAAGAACTAGTTTGTTCGTGTTATTGCAAGCCTCGTCCATTTTCCAACGTTTGCTCACATCACAGTCGGCACAGTTCTTTCTCATTATCGGTAATCCTGGTTTGAATATCTTCGACTGCTCATTGTACCTGTTTCAAATCTGTAGTCAGCGAAGCCAGTCTTATTTGTCTTCGTTTAGTCTTTCAAAAGTTTTATAAGTAATTGACTTTCTGTGTCACAGATTTCCGAGTCGGAAGAGGGACCAGGATTCAATTCTGGGTCTCCGGATGTTAGTAGCAATAACCTGATCACGTGCAAACAGTCACACAATAGACCGAGCAAACACTGTGGCTTGGAATATGTGACCGAATTATCTCTAATAGAAGAAATTGAGTATTTGTCACTAACCTGGACAAAAGAATCGGGATCAGCATCCGTCTGCTAGCGGTGTCGCCAAACCCACTGAAATAATCTTGCAAGGGTCTCCATTATTTATGCTTGAATTGGTCGCTATCCGATGATGTCACCGAGCTGATACGCCGATACGCTTGATGCACGTGGATCGCATTTTCTTGAAGGAGCCATGGCGGTGGCATGGCAACCAGGTCAGTCAGCGCATGCTTGTCTGAAGTCCGCTCGAACGTAGCGTCAGTTGATCCACGGCGAAATGCGCCCGCCAGGCGATCTGGACAAAAAGAATCGGGATCAGCATCCGTCTGCTAGCGGTGTCGCCAAGCCCACTGGTGATGCGAAGACTAAGGAAGCGGAGCGGCGGAGGTGGTGGCTGCCCCCCTCCTTTCCCCCACTGTCACTTCGCTTTCCCATTCTTTGCTGTCCTACGCTATACAAGACTGTGCTATGCTTCACCGTCTCACATTCTCTGTTCCCTCCTCCTCAGTCGCACTTCTCTTTTCCACCCTTGCTATAATATAATACACATTGCTGCGCTTCTCTCTCTTTTTTATCTTTTGTTTCTCTTTCTTTGAATTTCTTTGTCTACCTTTCTATTTGTTTACATGTATTTCCACCTTTGCTTTTACTTTTTTTCTTTTTGCCTCTATTTCTCTCTTCGTCTTTCTATCTCTTACTTCCTTTCTCTCTCTTTTTCTGCTCTCTCGCCCCTCGCACTTATTTCATGTCACATTGGACTAATCGGCGCATGCATAGGCGTGCGCAGTGTTCCCCATAGTAAGTCAATGGATGGGGCAGCATGTGCGCCCTCCGCCCTTTAGTGTAACCAGAGGAAGGCCATCCGCTGCCCCCCATCCCCCGGTTTATGATGATGATAATTGTCTGTTGCCGCCACACGGCATAACGAAAAGCTTACCAGCTCTGCAGTAAAAAAGTTTCTCACCTCGGCCCTTCTTCTAGAGAAAGCCCCAATCTAGATGAGAATTCTACGCTTACGCATCGCTTAGGCAACTAAAAAAAAATGCCCCCACCTGCCCGAAGGGAATCGTGAGGAAATGCGAATGCATTTCTTAGTACACGGCGTAGTAATTTTAATGGCGTAAAGCCGGACACATCGACGCGCTCAAGTGTCTCCCTCTTGGGCGCCTCTTTCAACGAACGCTTCCTACGTGCGTTCGTAATCACCTCAGGGATGTTGCCACCGCCTTCAATGCAGCACAAACGCGTTTAGAACGTGCTGTTTGCAGGCTGTGCCAAGGCAGCAAAACGCTACAAACGCGTTTCAAACGCACTGCATTGAGGCGGTGGCGCATTGAGGAGAGAGGCGAACGGCTAGAGAAGGAGCGGTAAAGGACTGCACGTACTCTCTCCTACACTCTCCACACACGCGGGAGTTCCGCCGAGCTCCCGCGATGCGAGCGCCCTCACACGCCAGAGGGCGCTCCTCCTCTCCACTCACTCTTCGCTACACCGCCCGCACCACCTGCTCCAGTTGCGAGGGGCGAGGATAAGCGCGCGCGCCCGCAGCTGTTGCTATGGGAGGGAGTGAGAGCGGAGAGGCGCGCGGACAACGCCGGATGCCTTACATAGTCTGACTAAGAAATGCATTCGCATTTAAAAAGGAGATTCTGCGTGGAATTCCCATTCATTAATTCATTCATTATTACTCATTGCTATGGGTGGCAGTGCTTCTTTTGGTTGAACCTGCCCCTTGATTAGTCAGGAATTCTTCACAGACACTAGACGAAACCACTCGAAGCATTTTATTCTCTTGTAGACGATAGCCTAAAGGACAGAAAGGAAATATGATTTTATTGATGCGCTAATTTGTATTGCTTGGGCAGAAAAAGATTTGAAATAGGCACAGAAGCCAAACTTTGAAATAAAAGCAGATCAAGAAGGGAGGCTTTTCAGGTTGACCTAGGCTAGGTGAACCTTTATGTAACCGGCTCCAACCACAGTTCTTGTGCCGACCGAATTCTGCCGAGTAGATCATAGCTGGGAAGGCTAACAGCTCTCCCATAATAGAGCGCATGTGGAGTTCTCTTAATCGTCGAACGGTTGTGCTAAATGCATGCCTGTGTAACTCATTTACTATTCTCATGGGGAAGGCTGAGTGATTTCGTATAGTAGAGCACATCGTACACTACAATGTCAGCAAATTTTCTACATGCACACATTGAAGCCGAAGGCCTTAGAAGCCTCATCGAGCACGAAAATTGACCATCGGTGGCGAAAACACGAGTGACGTAAAAAATTATCATCACGTGCTGACGGCACCACAAAACGTCATCGTGGCGTTACAGGTGGTCTACACTCTACGCTTTTCCCGGATTTGTACTAAGTATAAGAGGGTTTATTCACAAAACCAAAGGCCTGGGTTCAGCGGCTGAAAAACTGTCACGCGCGCTCTCGGCTCTTCGTCTTGGTCTTCTTCCACTCCTACTCGATGCTGTCTCGCTGTCTCTCTTCCCCACTACACTTGCCCCGGTGTCGAAGAGGAGCCATCCTGGCGACTCAAGGCGAAGCAAGCACAAGCGGATCAATATGGCTTTAAGCGGCTGACGTGGACTGTTTCACGACCACGACATCGTCTGTCGGTGGGAGGTGTCACTGGTTCGACGGCGTAGTTGACCGGCGACGTGCAGTGAACGATGCGGTACGGAACAGTGTACTTGGGTGCGAACTTTTGGGAGAGGCCAGGAGACTGGAACGGAATAGAAAGCCACACGAACGAGCCGACGGGGAAGGTGTGGGCAGACTTGTCCTGGTCAAGTCGTTCTTTTGAATACCTTGAGCGACGGATGTATATGCGTGTATTGGCGGCAGTCTTCGGCACATTGAACGAGTTCGGAGGCCGGGCGGTATTCAGAAGCATCCGGCCGGTATGTAAGGATTGTGTCAAGCATCGAAGAGGGCTCACATCCGTATAGTAGAAAGAAAGGCGCAAACCCAGTAGTGGCTTGTGTGGCCGTGTTATACGCGTACGTCACGAACGAAAGCACCAAGTCCCAGTTGGAATGGTCGGATGATATGTACATGGAGAGCATATCACCGAGAGTTCGGTTAAAGCGCTCCGTCAAACCGTTCGTCTGCGGATGATAGGTCGTAGTGGAGCGACGAATAATATTGCACTCAGTGAGAAGCTCCTGGACGACTTGCGAAAGAAAGACACGCCCTCGATCGCTAAGCAGCTCGCGTGGTGCGCCATGGCGAAGGACGAAGCTGCGCAAGATGAACAAGGCAACATCACACGCTGCAGCGGCTGGCGAGCGGCAGTTTCGGAATAACGGGTAAGATGGTCAACGGCCACAATAATCCATCGATTGCCAGCAGGTGTGCAAGGAAGGGGGCCGTAGAGGTCTATGCCAATCCTATCAAACGGGCGAGCTGGACATGGCAAAGGTTGCAATTCGCCAGACGCATGACAAGTTGTTTTCCGCCGCTGACACTCAGTGCAGGAACGTATGTACTTGCGAACGTATGTGTACATTCCACGCCAGAAGAATCGCTGGCGAAGTCGGTCGTAAGTTTTCAAAACGCCAGCGTGGGCGCTTTGTGGGTCTGCGTGGAAGTACGTGCACAGGTCGGAGCGCAAATGGCGAGGTATAACAAGAAGCCACTTTCTACCATCTGGCTGATAGTTGCGGCGATACAACATGGCATCCCGTATCGCATAATGAGGGGCTTGTCGGCGTAGTGCACGAGGTAGCCGTTGGCATGGTGTCGCCGAAGACGTGGAGAGAACGTCTATGAGCGACGCTATCCAAAGGTCTTTGCGCTGTTCCGAAGGCATGTCAGCGAGATCAATGCTGGCGATAGTAGCGTCGGCAATGGAAACGGGTGCAACGGAAGGCAGAGGCGAACGAGAAAGTGCATCGGCGTCGGTATGCTTGCCTCCTGAGCGGTAAATGACGCGAATATCAAATTCCTGTAAACGTAGCGCCCAACGCCCAAGCCGGCCCGAAGGATCCTTCAATGAAGCAAGCCAACAAAGGGAATGATGATCGGTAACGACATCAAACTGATGGCCGTACACGTACGGGCGAAATTTTTGTAATGCCCAAACAATGGCCAAACATTCCTTTTCGGTAACCGAGTATTTGCACTCTGTCTTGGTGAGGGCGCGACTAGCACATGCAACGACATACTCGGAGAAGCCTGGCTTGCGTTGAGCAAGGACAGCGCCAAGGCCTATGCCACTGGCATCCGTGTGCACTTCGGTTGGAGCAGTAGGGTCGAAGTGGCGTAAAATGGGTGGCGAAGTCAGGAGATGGCGTAATGTTGCGAAAGCTTCATCGCATGCTGGCGACCAATCAGAGAGGTGGCCGTCACAGGTGAGCAGCTTTGTGAGCGGTGCGATTACAGAAGCAAAGTTCTTCACAAAGCGGCGAAAGTACGAGAAGAGACCGACGAAGCTGCGAAGCGCTTTCACGTTCGTAGGCTTCGGGAACTCAGCAACTGCCGAAGCTTCTCCGGGTCAGGGAGGACGCCCTCCTTTGAGACAACGTGGCCCAGTATTGTAAGCTTGCGAGCTCCAATGCGGCACTTCTTAATGTTGAGCTGAAGGCCTGCACGCGTGAGGCAGCTCAAGACTTCTTTGAGACGACGCAGGTGACTGTCGAAATCGGGGGAGAAGGCAACGTTATCATCCAAGTAACAAAGGCATGTCTTCCATTTTAACCCACGCAAGACGCTATCCATCATCCTTTCGAATGTTGCTGGCGCATTACAAAGGCCGAAGGGCATAACATTAAATTCGTATAGGCCATCAGGTGTCACAAACGCAGTTTTCGGGAGATCTGATGGTGCCATGGGGACCTGCCAATAGCCGGACCGTAAGTCGAGTGATGAGAAGAATTCGGCGCCTTGCAAGCAGTCCAGGGCGTCATCGATGCGTGGCAAAGGGTACACATCTTTGCACGTAAATTTGTTTAAACGGCGGTAATCGACGCAGAAGCGAATCGAGCCGTCTTTCTTCTTCACGAGGACAACAGGTGACGACCAGGGACTGCTGGACGGCCGAATGACGCCGCGTTGAAGCATGTCGTCTACTTGGTCGGTGATCACACGACGCAGGAGACACGCGGTAGGGGCGCTGTCGCAGAGGCGTTTGTGAGCCGGTGTTAATGTGATGGACAACGGTGTGTGTTCGACCTAACGACGTCTGCTGGCAGTCAAACGAGCCGCGAAACTGGTGCAGAAGTTCGAGGAGTTGCTCTCGGTGTTCCCCTTCAAGGTCGCCATCAATTGAGGGTCCAAACGCATTAACAGTCGGGTGATCAGGCGTACAGGCAGATGGTGTCAGTGCATTAAGGAGCAAATCACTCGCGCCGCCAAGGCCGAAGATGGAGGAAGCGTCCAAATCTTGATATGTGCCAATGCATTCTCCGCGGAGTAAGGTTGATGTAGACGGCAATGGATTCGTGACAAATAAGTTCGTAACGCCGGTGGCTACGTCGAGAATAGCGAACGGCAACGCGAGGCTCCTGCGACGTTAGAAGGTTGGGGAGGGAGTAAACAAAACTGGAGACTCGGACACATCGGCACAGGACACGGGAACAAAGGTTGCACTATTGGGTGGTATGTCGATATCGTCGGCGACAAAGAGCTTGTTCAAGGCAGCTTCAGGCGACGAGGAAGACAACGCAGAGAAGGCAACTTCGGCGCGAGCACAGTCGATAACCGCATGATTACGAGAGAGAAAATCCCAGCCGAGGATCACATCATGCGAACACGCAGGGAGCACAAGAAATTCAACAGTATACAAAACACCTTGGATTAGAACGCGGGCTGTGCAGGCGGCGGATGGCTGAATATGGTGCGCGGGCTGTGCAGGCGGCTGATGGCTGAATCCCTCTGACGTTGTGGTGACCTTCCGAAGCCAAGTTCTCTCCTGGCTGTTGAGCGCGCTCACGAAGTCGCTGTTCTGCGCGGAGCTTTCGTACAGCGGGGCGGTCGAAGACTTCTGAAAAGGCTGTCTTGAACGAAGCCCAGTTGGTAATATCAGCTTCGTGATTCCGCAACCAGAGACTAGCGACGCCGGCCAAGTAAAAGCTGACATAAATCAGCTTAGCCGCATCGTCCCACTTGTTCGCTGCGCTCACCTTGTGGTATGTAGCCAACCACTCCTCAACGTCTTGGTCGTCAGTGCCGCTGAAAATTGGCGGGTGACGCAGTGGCAACACGCCGGGACATGCATTGGCTGGAATCTGGGAGGTACCTTGGTTGGTGGATTCTTCCGGCATTGCTGACACTGGAGGTAATGTGCGGCTTCGTAGATCCAGCTTCGAAGACTACCCAGCACCTCCACCAAATTATAAGGGGGTTTATTCACAAAACCAAAGGCCTGGGTTCAGCGGCTGAAAAACTGTCACGCACGCTCTCGGCTCTTCGTCTTGGTCTTCTTCCACTCCTACTCGATGCTGTCTCGCTGTCTCTCTTCCCCACTACATAAGCTTTTAACAGGAAAGTGTTTTATGCAGGTGCCCGCCAAGATTTTCATGGCGTATTTCCGTCACGGAAATACGTCAGCAAAATGAATGCCATGAAATGGCAAGGAAAAAAAACAATAAGAAAATGTTTCGTTCACAGGAGTCGAACCTATGACCTCTAGGTCCGCGACGATGGCTGGCGGTCGTTTCGCTCACTGAGCTACCGCCAAACACATAACGGAGCCTGCATGAACGCGCCTTTTATCTTTCACATTTTCCTCTCTCAGTGCTCTTGCATGGATTGATGGATGAATGAATTATGAGCGTCCCCTTTATTACGGGGTGATTACATGTGTGACACCAGACTCGAAAAGAAAAACAAAAAAAAAACGGAACGTTTCCACTAGAAGTGTAATAGAAGTGTAACCCACCGCGAGGTGGTGGCTTTAGCTCGAGCCTCGCTCATAGCATCCATCCATATCGAAAAATAGCTCTCCGACGCTCACCTGGCTGTCTGACCGCGTTCCCCGCTCGCCCTGTGAGAATTATCTGCCAGTCTAGAGGGAAGACACAACGCGCGTAGCGTTTCTCTTCGCGTTTCCCGACGCTTTGGAGGAGTGCATATCGAGTATCAGTGTTTATTATGTGCTTGTTGATACCATATTTGCGCGAGATTCACCATATGCGGTGTCAACGTATATGTTAAGAACTTCAGCTATAGTCTTCGGTACGGAGATGTGCCAATGTGCGTCAACGTGAGTGCGTCCACATCAGGCTGTGCTACATCTGCCAACAACAATAGACATTATACAAGCTGTGACATACCAATGCACTACAGCAATCAACTACTTCTGTGACGACACGTTTCACTTTCGTGTTATACCGATTGCAATGACAGAGAATCAACCATCTTTATGAGTCCACCCTTTTTTTAAGCGCTTCGTTGATAGACTACGGGCGGTAAGACATCGTTATTTTCGATGTCGATGCTCGGTTAGGCACACTATCATGTACACCGAAAGCGTCCTTGCATTTCTGTAAATCCCTCTGTCATAGCAATCGGTATACCACGAAAGTGAAACGTGTCGTCACAGAAGCAGTTGATTGCTCTCCTGCACTGGTATATCACAGCTTGTATATCGATTGTTGTTTGGCAGATGTAGCACCGCCTGATGTGGACGCACTCACGTTGACGCATAGGGGCACATTTCCGTACCAACGGCTAATGCCGATGATCAAGATTTATCTCTTGCTGCAGCTAACGTTCTTAACATATACGTGGACACCGCATATCGGGAATTCCGCGCAAATATGGTATCAACAAGCACATAAACACCGATACTCGATATGCACTCCTCCAGAGCGTCGTGAAACGCGAAGAAAAACGCTACGCGCGTCGTGTCTTCCCTCTAGACTAGCTGTTAATTCTCTTAGGGCGAGCGGGGAACGCGGCGCGACAGCCAGGCGAGTGTCGGAGGGATATTTTTCGATATGGATGGATGCTATGAGCGAGGCTTGAGCTAAAGCCACCACCCCGCGGTGTGTTACACTTCTATTACACATTGGAAACGCGCCAAATGGGACGGTCGCAGCAACGGTAGGTTTTGTTTCGAGCCTGGTGTCACACAAACCTCCTTGGTGTCACACATGTCATCATCCCGTTATAAAGGGGACGCTCATAGCATTCATTCGTCTATCCATCCATGCAAGAGCACTGAGAGAGGAAAATGTGCAAGATAAAAGGCGCGTTCATGTAGGGTCCATTATGTGTTTGGCGGCAGCTCAGTGGGCTAAACGCCCGCCAGTCAACGTCGCGGACCTAGAGGTCATGGATTCGACTGCTGTGAACGGAACATTTTCAAATAGTTTTTTCCTTGCCATTTGATGGCGTTCATTTTGCTCACAAATTTCCGTGACGAAATACGCCATGAAAATCTTGTTCGACCCCGGCATAAAACACTTTCGTGTTAAAAGCTTAGTACAGGTCCGGGAAAAGCGTAGAGGATAGGTACATTCAATGAAAAACAGGCAGCCACGATCTCCGGCCTATGACTCAAGGTAATGTTTCCGACGACAATGGAGAATACAATTCACAATTTTGCCGGTGGGTCGATTCTTTCAGTTGTTCGAGTGTCGGAGTGGTCTCATTGTAGGGAGGATTCTTTGAAAGCTGCCTCCCCTCTATTCCCCTCCCTTCCCTTTGGAATGCGCGTGATGATGTTTCATGCCTGACAGCGTGCTGCTGGTGATCTCCGAGAAAAAGAGAGAGATAGAGATCTTCGGTTAAGATTATTATTATCTTGAATCTGCCAGAACATGTCGCTCTTTGCGCATGCTAAAATTTACGACAGAGATAAAACTAGGCAATTAAAAAAATATGCAATTCATCAATTAGGAACCTTGCATGAACACATTTAGGGAAAACTCAAAATTTTCAACATGTCCTTTTTGCGTCTGGCAAACTAATCATGGCCTCCTGAGGTAGTACCATTTCAAACCATAGTGAAGTGTCACACACGCATGTGAAATAAAACAAATGACCTTAGTATGAAGAAAATATTTCAAGGAGGACTGACACAAAATTTACGCCGTTATTTTTTCTGTTGCAATAAGTAGCTAAGTAGCTTAAGGCCCACATATCGCGTCTGGAAATTTACTTTTCGCAAGCGCATGCTTGTTTTTATTTAGAGACACGTTTATAGCAGCCAGTTACTTTTTCACGGAACGCCTAAGAGGTGGCACTCAGTAAGAGCGTGATCACAAGTACTGCTTGGCCATGTGAGCACACATAACACATGCACTCATGACACATGCCTTGCACAGTATCGTGTTGTGAGCAATGGAGAGAGAGTGCAAGCAAGGATCACAATAGCAGACAAAAACTCGGTTGATGGCTCTTTACATGAACCAGGTTGATACTGATGCGGGCAGGTGCTCCATTTCACGAGCAGTTGCGTAACATGTACATTAAGCTTAATCTTAAGTTACATTCAAGGCTATATTACCTCAGAAGGACGTTTGCTGGCGAGTTTGTAATATTCCATTAAACGTAGCGCAAATGAAAACGGACAAAGTAAAGTGGTAACATACACACGCAGACTATCAACTGAAATTTATTGAAGAACATTCACACATATATACACAATGAACAAGACACGTGATCAAAGAATAAAACGTGTTTTAGTGACTAGCACTCAAGTAATCTATTTCGATAGGGTGCAACACTATCGATGGCCTCGCGACATATGCTTCACCACATCTGTAGATACAGAACGCTTCCTCAATTTTTGGCTCCATTTTTCCGTTAAAATCTTGCCAGCACACTTGCTTCAGTCAGCCTGGGCGCGCAGCCGCAGTCCCTACAATGAAGCGAAAGGTTCGAACATGGTGGCCCATTCAAAGAGGCTCCGTGGTCAAATAATCTATTATTTAAGCAGCGCTCTGTCTGCGCGACATAGCTTTTCCCACAGGACAAAGGTATGTTGTAGACCACTTTCTTACCACGGTCAACTAACTTTTCTCGATGCTTGATGTCGCACCTGTTGTTCTCGCGACCTTGCCGCTGTAACTTCTTATGCACCGCCGGGTAAAGCTGGCCAAAGATCCTTCCACCTGAAAAAACTACATTACACCCATACCTGGCCCCTACATTTTTCAAACGATGAGACACCCGGTGAAGGTACGGAATACAAACAGCGGAATACAAACAGCTGGTTTCAGCTATAGTCATACACACGAACCTGGACCCTTCCAGAACTTGGCTTGCGGCACTTGTCGCGCCCGGCACACGTGGGAAGACCCGACGTGTGCCCCGCACCTCCCGCGATTTTGTATCGATTTTAGACTCCCAAGAATCAGTGCCAGACAAAAATAAAGAGTGAAGACTTACAACAGGCGGTAGAACGAATTCCTCGCAAAATAGCTGCTTCGTATCTACCAGTGGCAACGTACGCATGTTTGGAAGATACCTGATTTTGCCAGTTTATAGCGGAGTTCAAACCGGTGGTGGTGGTGGTGGTGTGTGCGGCGTGACACCCGTGGTGGTAGTGGTTTGAAAAGAAAAAGGCGCCTAATTTCTGCGGCCCGGTCGGGAGCACGGCGCAGCGCCTGCCGTACTGCGCATGCGCAGACCCTCTCTACACACCTTCTCTCCACTCCCCTTCTCCCCTTTTCCTCTCCACTTCCCCTATCCCCCTCCCCACTCCTCTGAAACGTGGGCTCGACATGCCGAAATACAGGCCCTCCAACACTTTTTTTGAAGCGCCTACATCGCTGCTGACCGCATCAACGCGTAGTGGCGCTCGCAAAAACTATTTCGGGCGGAAATGACGAAGATGAGCGCTGGCCTATGATTGGATAAATGTAACGTTAGAAGTAATAGCGGCGTTGCATCACAAAAGGGGTTATTATTGGGTTTAGTTTTTCTTGAGCATGCTTTTTTCACTGAACACCAACTAGACAGACGATCTTAGACATATCACCTTTAAAACTGCAGCGCCCGGCAAAGAATGCGCCGAACGCCACGGCGCTGGAGGGAAACGCGCTCGGGACGCTCCAGGCGCCGTAGTTTGTAGAAACTGAAGGGAAAAAATGTAAGAGCGTTGATATAGACGCCGTCGCAACAAGAAACACGACTAAAACTAGAAAAAATGTAGAGGCGTTCACGATCTGCTTTGTTTCGCACGCGCAGTTCATCTTAATGCACCACATTGTTTGTTACTATAGCAACGGCGTCATCAATACGTTGGTTAGAACGGCCAACATTGTATGCAAGCTTCCCGTACGTAGGATCTTTCAGTTCATTTCATTGGGGCGCCATCCGACGTCACAGGGCGAGTGAAACGTGGTCAGGTGACCCGCGAAAATCGAGTTGAGGGTAGGCCTCCAATTTATTGTATTTTGAGTGTTCTAGGCTGAATAACTTCGGACTGCGTGCCCCTACCGCTGCCGTCTTGCTGCACTAATCTCTTCAGCCTCCAGTCTACGCAACCCGAAAGTAAAAACTGTAAAACAATGAGGTCAGGAAAAGTGTTAGAGGGTCCCTTTAAGCGCAACTCTGCGATGAGCGGCAGCGCATGCGCGTCCCCTCCTCTCTCTTTCCTCCTACGCTGACCTCTCTCGCGCGCCTGTTTACAGCGTCCCCGCTCGCCTTGTGAGAATTAACGGCCAGGCTAGATGGAAGACACGACGCGCGTAGCGCTCCTCTTCGCGTTCCACGACTCGAGATCGGTAGCATGCCCGAGGTCGGTAGCATGCCCAACAAACGCTAACGGAACGCAATCGTGCAAGTTCTCCGGCTTCGCATTGCCTTATGGTCCCTTTAGCGGGAGATGGTGAAATTTTTGGACTGGTGTTCAAGAAAGAGCGAGGTACATCCTGCATAAAATGAACTGAACCTGCTGCATCAACAACGCGTCCTTCCTGTGCTGCGTGCAGCTCCAGCCGATAAGGCACTCCGATGTTCGGCGGCTCGGTCTACGTACTGCGTTCCAAGGCCAACGTCAAAGTGTCATTTTACTTTGCTCCAAGTGAATACAAGAAAAAGATATCGCGCATGCATTCTGTGCCTACTATTTGATCCTTTCGATGGAACACTGGAATACCATTGGCTGATAAGTTTAAATATTTATTTGAGTGTTAGTTAGTATTAATTACTAAAACTCGCCGAAAACACCAAATCCTTTTTGATTACGCTTTGTGAATTTCGAACATTTGCACACAGACGAACCTAAATCGTGCCTCAAGGGGTCATGGGCGATTTTTCATTTTCTTACGCGTAAAATTTCAGGAAATTGGAACTATGTGACACTACGCGGCGTGGTTTGGGCTTTTGTATGTTACCACTACGATTTGTGAAAATGTGGAGCCGTGACAAACCACATATTAGATGAATGACAGAACACTTGTTTCAATTATTCCCGTCACACTTTCTATTCACGTTTTCTAATTCAATGTACAGCCAGCGGTATTGCCTTTGATATTTACCCTCCTTGCTTTTCCGTTCCTTTTGTCTCCCACTTCCCAGTTCAGAATAGCACATAACAAAGTGTTCACTGTATTACCGCGCGTATCCTGTTTTGGAAGGCTATCTGTCAAGTTGCGCCTAAAACACAAGTTGTACGCTTGATTGGAATATTTCTCTCCCTCATATCTGCCTTTCCCGTTATCCTCTCCCAGATTAAGAGTGAAAACGTCACTTCCTTTTGGTTCCCATCCCTCCCTGCCTTTCTTCTGTGTTTTCTCTCTCTCTTCACAGATGGCAAATTAGTTCTAAAATGTAATTAAAAAACTTCACAAATGTAGCTGGCAAAAAGTAATCACATTAAATTACTATTACCTCGGAAAAGCAAATAAAACTTACTCATTCGTGCGGCGACAGATAAACACTGTTTTCAGTACATATACATTGAAATCTCAGAGATAATACGGAGTTTTAATATAGCGGAAAACAGCAAACGCAAGGATTTAGCGTTACCGTTGCGTGCTCCAAACGGCACGTGCGCAGAACGTAAACGTAACCTAGCTCTTACGCGCGTACGTTATATCCGGAACATAGCGTTCAACGCTAACGCAGGCAAGGGATTCCGTACGCAGGGCAGGATGGCGGCGCCTGTTGAAGCCAGAGCCGTCTACTTCGAAAGCCTGCATTAATAAACTAATTCCTTTGGAAATAATGCTCGTATTTGATTTAGATTTGAGTTGAGACACTTCGCCAGACGCATATTTCCGATAAAATAGCTCCGTTTTCGAGATACACGGTTGATTAGCGGTGCAGAAGGCTTCTCCAAGGTGTGTTTACAAGGTTCGCTCATGGTTTATGTAACCGCGCAGAGATGGCGACGCGGTCTTTATCCGCCTGTTTCCAAGACAAGGCCGATACGGCCACAAGCCAAGTCGATACAGGTAATTGGATTGTTGAAGAATACTCGATCACGGCATGTCGAAAGTAAGCGATGTGTTCCGTGTCATCAGACACAAATTGAACCGAAGGCGGCACGGAGGCGCAGCAACGGTGACTTTGGATCAGCTCGGATTAGTGGCGCACTTTTAGATTTTACAATGAATTAGTGTTTTTTTATCTCTAGATGACACCGTATGTGCTTGCGTTGGCGTTTGTATCAATGTCTTCCGCTGTACTAAAATACCACCAGTTGACACGCTGTGCGTTCCGTTTTAGCGTCTTTTGTGGGGACGTTCCAGGTGCTCACGAACATTGGAAAGATGAAAGACGCCATCCCAATGCAATCAAAAAAACATTCTGGGGAAGGCCGCAACTTGGGGTAAATCCCTACATTTGCGCATGAGTTAGGCAACTCGAAAAGGAGTTTTATGTCTATTAGATGGGCGAGGGGCTGTGTCCGTAGTTCCATTGGCGACTGTCCCACCTAGCATAGTCATCTGAGCGCGCGTTCGCGCCAAGGAGAAGTCTTCTTCCTCTTCTTCTTCGACCGCCTTGATGATGATGCGTGCAGAGCACTTTAGGGGCCCAGGCTGCCATATGCTATCCTAGCTTGGCGTAACGCAGACAAAACCATGTGTGCTGGCACGCGCTAGTGCGTTCGGGCCTGTGTAAGGGGCTGGGTAAGACGCTGTGGCCTCTCCCCCTCACACTCTCTCGGTAATCACGTGATGGCGTCGGGGAACGACATTCTCCAGACGCGCGATGAACCCGCGTGACATGCTCCAACAAGAGTTCGGGACGCGTAGCAACAGCAACTACGGTGAATTCATGCTGTGCTCCACTTGCAACGACGCGTTAACATCGGGCCAGGTGCCCGTGTTGAACGGACCTTTAACTCGCCGATGCATTGCTTCGCATCCCCACATGGTTCCCTTTAGTGGGAGATGGTGTAATTTCTTTCATTCATTGATTCACCCATTCATTCATGTATGTCTATTGTGTCATTGCTTCTTCGGTTGAACTGGCTCGTTCATTAGGGACTATTCCTTCAGAGATATTGTAACATCAACCCGAGGATTTGTTTTGTCTTGTAGACGATGGCTTAAAGGATAGGAAGGAAAGTTGACTTACTTGTCGCGGTAATTTTTTAAAACAAAAACCATTTCGAACACCGAGGTTTTAAGGGCTGACTTAGGTTAGTTGTGCGCTAGAGTATTTGGCTCAATGGACGGTTCGCGGGCCGTGTTTCTATAGCCGAAGAATAAATATAAGCTCCGCCCACGAGGCCGCACTGCTCATATTTTGCATGCATCCGCTCTACAAACGAAGTAGTTCCTAAACAATGACAATATATTTCACGCATTTAAACCTCATTTTGCAATACTGCACGGATATTCAAACAAAGAAAGCAACGCTAGAGAAGCAAGTGAAGGCACGGAGTTCAGCGTCATCATATATATCTGTCTTTAAATCGCACCCCCCGCCATGGTCATCTCGGAGTCTATACGACTCCGAGATGACCATGGAATGATGAACATCTTTAAATGTACATCTCAAGGTGATGTTTCTGAGCAGTACCTATTATGGTATTAAAACAAAGAATGTGAGATTTAACATAAAACTTAACAAAAGGAATGGTTATTTTACCGTTTCACAGAACAAAACAGGGACATTATTCACATTTCATAAGTTCGTTTGTAATTTTTTTTCGAAACTTTCTCCGCCAGTTTTCTTCACTTCCTGCTGTAACTATGGCAACTGTAACTCAAAGCGAAGTATGGCGAAGTGGTCTGAGACTTCCTTCGTGAATTTCGAATCTTGTGTTGCCGTAAATACCGCATTTGCGTCTCTAGTCGCCGTGCTTCTCATCGTGTTTGAGGAAAACGCCAAGGCTTCATTTGACGTCTGTTTCAACGAAATAAATGTGTGTAGCACATGGCGTTAAACTGCGAGGGTCATTGCATGCGTTGCCGTTACTTTCACGCCAAGGAGATGTCCCGGATAAATTGGCGTTAACTGAAAGGTTTACGTGGGATTGTTTCTCCCTTCGACAACTTGCACTGGCACTGCCACGACCCCTTAAGCCCTTGAACGTTCAAGTTTTTAATTAATTTATTATCTATTTATCCCATACCTGCATCGCCCCAGTGGACAAAACAGCAGGGGGGCCCACTTTTGCTAGAAGAAGGGGCCCTACCTTCTATTATGTGTATCTGTGCGAAGGTATATTATCTATACGTAGATTGTGAAGAGGCTGTCATCGGTTGCCGTAAGAAAAATAGGAAAACGATAGACGCTTCTCAATAGACAGTTTTTAAAGACGATAGTCTTTCTTGGGGAAATTAAACGCAGAAATTTTGGTCTGTCTTTCTGTCTGTCTTTCTGTTTGTCGGCACGTCCCTCGATTCAGCCACTCGGCCAAAGTTGAACCACTTGCCCAAGGGCCAGCCATCGTGAACGGCTGACTAGGTTCATACTTGTGTACATTGTTGATCAAAACGCAAACATTACGCATATCTGAGGCGCAACATCACTAGGTAAGTATTAGGTGGTGTGTTCCTTTAATAGAAAATACTGTTACGGGGAGACGACAGAAGAAGGCTGTATTTACAGTATTTACACAACCACAGAGGTAGGGGTGACAACCAAGATGGCGAAAGCAGCAACGAACACGTCCTCTTCCTCTTCGTCCTCTAGGTAAGCGGCACATAACATTACCCGCCGGCGGTGAAAGCACCGACTCTGTGCGCCCGGGCAAAGACGGTCGCGAGGATGGTCACTATACACACGCGTCGGTGGGTTCCGGTATGTGATAGGGCTACAGACGGACAACGTGAACAATGTCGGTGCGGGGCTGAGTCGACGAGGACGAAGACAATGGCTCGATTTCATACGTCACGTCGGTCACTTGACGGCATACACGGTAGGGTCCGGTGTACGGGAAGAGGAGCTTTTCAGAAAGCCCAACACGTCGTGCTGGAGACCAAAGGAGGACAAGAGATCTAGGAAGAAAGTGGGCGTTTCTGTGACGGCGATCGTAGCGAGATTGTTGGCCCGCTTGCGATTCGGTTAACCGAACGCGCGCAACTTGACGTGCATGGTCGGCGCGGGCAATAGCTTCTTGAGCGTACTCAGTAGGTCGGTACATGGAAGGCGGCATCATCGTGTCCATCGTATCTATGTATAACAATACATAGATACGTAATTCTAGAGACCCTATTTTCTTAAGCTGCGCTGAAAATGTGACTGCGCCGAAACTTGGCTTCCTCCGTGCCCTCTGCACGAGCTCATTGTTGTGTTTCGGTTTAGGTTCAGTATTGCACTGTACGAGAGCCATGGGGCGCCGCTCTGGCATTCCTGCTTTACCTAGGCGACGTAAATATACAAGAGTGTGTGGAGAGTACTCGTTAAGTGCGGACGTTTCTTCTGCTTCGGCGCTTCGCGCCAAACCGCGTGTTCGGGCTGGCTGGCGTCCCGCCGGTCGCGTTGGTCACCGCCGGTTTCGCCTGCTGCTGCGCCGGGACTACCAGCCCGCATCACAGCATTCACGTTTCCCGACGTATTGCCAGATGGCGTTCATATCTCACGCAGCGCCTCTTCTATCGTCTTTAGACGACATTTGCAGCGAAGCACGCAAATACGCGGCCAATGTTTTGTCAACGTTTTGATAGGAGACCGATCTTTATCAAGGCGAAATTTACGAGGCTTCGATGCGCTTTTATGGCATCGTCCTCCGTGCGTTAGAACGAGAACAAAGATAAATAATAAAAAATGTAGAAATGAAAAAAATCAATAGCAAAGAGACCACACATATACACTCGTACATAGAAATAAACACGTGCATCCTCGAAAAAAAAAGGAAAACATACAGATATCTATATAGATAATATCGGAGGACAAATCAGTACATACATTTCTTTCGTACATTGTCAAGCCCCCTCTCCGGCTCCCCTCTCTCTCTTCATTTGTTCTTGAAGCATAGTGAGGGGGTGAGGCTTCACAAGAAGGGATAAGCGCTTGAAAAAAGGGTCTAAGCACTATAAACTTCATGAGTTTAATATCAAGAAATTATCACTGCGTAATACATGCACACAATGCACGCAAATGTAAAAAAATGCACGTTAGACAAAAACAAGAATTCCAAATATGATATCGTGAAGTATGATGCAACGCCATTAAAATAAAAGGTTTTTTTTCACTCAATAATAGTTTTAGCGGCGTTACTTCAGTTACGATCAAGATCCATGCAATCGATGTGTCACAGCGAGCGCTTTCACGGTTTGTAGACAACGATTACCTCTCGCGGCGTTTCTCGTTGCAAGGCATTCGTGCATCGAGCGCGAGACTTATGCGACGGGCACTTCAACCTAGCACATCATTCTGGGCTGATGGAACTGAATTCCGTTAAGACGACACAAGTGCGCCAATAGGCACACGTCACATAATCGCACACGCACCAGATGGCCACAATTCTCCTTATAAAGCACACACCACTGCATATGCTCTACACCTAGTTTGTTTACTTTCGCATTGTGATGCACTAACGGTCTATGTTGGTCGCTTTCTTTCTCTCACGCTTTGTCCGCACATACGTCACTTATACAGGCGCACATCACGGCGCATATCACAATAGATCACCAAGATTTCCAGGTTGCGAGCTCCAAGTAACACACACACACACGAGCGCACATGTGGCAACGCTAATGCAATGGCTATTGCGGACGGTAAATCGTACACAGACGCGCACATTTCGACTTACTTTCACCTCACTGCACACGAATAAACTCGACGACAATCGCCGATGTGGTGACCCTCAGGCGATATGCTTGGTGTATCCGAGCGAAGGAGGGAACACACGCCGTGTTGCAACTTAACGCTGCCGAAACGATGGAATGCGCAAAAGCGCTGTAAAACACTCCGATCTGCTGCCGCTTCGGTGCAGTTCAAACGCGGCAGTCACAAGCTTCTGCTGCATCGGATGACGACCGGCGAGGATGCTGGGGTACGTGCGGATAACAGTAAGAAATAGCTTCTTCTGGAAGAAACAAACACCACACGAAATTCGAATTGACGGATCGCGGTATCGGTGCAGCGGTCCCTCGCCTCTCGTCGCGAACGGCGCCATGTTGCATATTTCATTGGTTCTTCTTAACCGTTACGTCATGGTAAAGAGCGGCCGTAGTTGTATGCGCATGATACAAATGTACAGCGGTACAGTTTACTTTTTATTCTTAGCTTCTCACTGACTATATGACGTTCGTATTGCGTAGTCTGCCTTCTACAGACACCCTATGCTAGAATATACAGGAAAATATAAGGAAATAATTGTCTGAACTTCATTGGGAATAACTCGCACGGTTCCCTATGCATCTGCCTAGAAATGTCTCAAGACAGGCTTTTGGGATTTGTCAATCATATGTGCGTCATAGTGTGACGCAATCACGCGATGTTGATTTTTCGCATCACTCGTGTTGACGCCGACGATCACGTTTCGCGTTTGACTAGGCGTCTAAAACTTCCAATCACGCTTAATATGAAGCCCGTATGAGCCAACATGTGGTGGCACCATTCCTAATAAGAGGTTCCCCTTAACCCCTGATAAGGGGTTTACTGCCAGGGGAAGAACTGCTTCTACGCGATTCGACCCGGTCAATACGAAGAATACCCTCCGCCTGGTTTTATTGATCTGGATGTCTTCTTCTGCTCTACCCGTCTCAGTCATGCCAAAAAGAAAGGCAAAGAGGTGTGCGTTGATTTAAAAAGCGGGCACTTTGCTCACCACGCTACGCAATGAGCGGAGAGACAGTGTTCTGCAAAGCGTATTAGCGTTCTGCAAAATGTTCTGGCGCCCGTTTCGCTTGCTTGATATACACCAAAATTGATATTGCGTAACGTGACTCTATGAGGAACATAAGCGACCGATGGTAACATGAAAATCACGATATGCTTATTGTGTACGGCATGATTTACGTGCCATGCGCATGGTGCGCTCGCGGCCGTTTCGCTTTCTTGACGTACACTGAAACTGGCGCTGCGTGAGGTTACTTCATGACGAACATAGACGACTGGTGGCAATGTGAAAATTATCATATGAACGCCATGTGCGGCATATATACATGCGCTCATGGTTCACTCGCGGCCGTTTCGCTTGCTTTATATGTACCAAAATTGACATCGCGCAAGATGACTGCATGACGAACATAAAAGACAGGAGGAAACACGAATATCTAGTCTAAAGCAAAAGTTTTTAAACGTACAAAAAACGAGGATAGAAGAACTAAGAACTTGACAGGACAACGCTTACCTCACAACTGAATTTATTAAAGAAATTAACATTTAAAAGCAGTACAGAACCAAATTATACATGCGTAGTCGAACAAGAGGCCTAGCTGCCCTTAGTACCAGGACAAAGGTAACAGCATAGTGAAACTAACAAACTTCACTTATCAAGAAAGTCATACTCATTGTGTAATGCGATGGATGGCTGACTAAAACAGTCACGGCCCCTTTTTCTTATATGGAAAGCCTCCACTATTTCACGTGTTGACTGATCTTTATGCTTAAACAATATGTCAGCTTCATGCAACACAGGATAACAACCACATTTATGGCAATGCGTTGGGAGATGCGGATGGACTGAAGCTTTCAAGGATGCGTAGTGTTCCATAAGGCATTGGTTTACGCGCCTACCAGATTGACCAATGTAAACCTTACCGCGAAAATGGAATCACATAAACGACTTTCGAAACACAGTCTACATACTGGTTAGGTTTTCGATGTTGCATAGGACAAACACTTAACTCCTACGGTTTATTAACCCTAGGGCACAAGCGTGCCAGCTTGTTTCTCGCTGTGAACTTCAGGTCCACTCTATGCCTGCTTCCAACATGCTTCAAGTTGTGTGCCAGCCCATACAAGTTAGAGTTACTGTATATGCTACCTTTAGGTAGCAGAGCTGCGCATCTCTCTTGGAAAGGCCGCTGTCAACCATTCATTGCGGAGAAGCTGACGCTCGGGCTAATTGTTGTATTTCTCGACGCCGCCGCTGCAGCGAACTCAATTAACACTAGTCACCGATAGTCAATGTTTATCGCCGGTTTCGGCACGCCAGCCATGTTAATCGGCGACACGGTAGGGATGTCCCCTGCAAAAACGGACTGCGGCTTCACCGCATAGCTCTGGTTGCCAGCCAGACCTATGCGCAACTTTGCTACCTAAAGGTAGCATATATAGTAACTCTAGTACAAGTAAGGAAAGAGAGCCACCTTGCGGTTGTTTTTTTTATGTGGCTGCTTCCGCTGTGTGTCCCTTTTTCCACTTCTTGACACCAAGGAGTGTCAAATCATTGCTAGATTACAGGTCCCAAAATAATATCTGGTGTTTAACGTCCCCAAAAGCAGGATATGATTATGAGAGACGCCGTAGTTGAGGGCTCTGGAAATTTCGACCACCTGGGGTTCTTTAACCTGCAGCTAAGTCCAAGTAAACGGGCCTCAAACATTTTCGCCTCGGGAATGCAGCCACCGCGAGCTTTGCAGAAATCGTATCCGCGTCTCGTAAGCGATAGTTTCAGAAGTCGAGTCGTGAAGTCCAGGAATCCGCCTACCCCCCACAGATGATAAATTCAGTGTGCAACAGTTCAATCAAACATGTCAAGGGGGGAAGAAAGGCGCACAGTGGAAGCAGCCACTTCAAAAAACCGCAAGACGGCTTTCATTCCTTACGTTGACGTAGTCGTAGTAGTGCGTAACCAGTCTTAACGCTAGTACCAGATCTTGACCTCCAAGGTGGTGCCGGTGGGAGATATTTCCTGTGCGTTGTTGAACAATAAAAAATTAGCAGCGTGCGCGTTAACTAAAAGCCGAATTGTTCTGTCTCTCATTCCCCATTAGCAGCCATTGGCATGTTCCAGTAGGAAACGTTAGTAGAAGTAGAAGTGTAAGTGTTAGCTGAAAGCCGACTTCTTCTGTCTGTCATTCCCATTAGCAGCGATTTTTACCTCCAAGGTAGTGCCTGGTGAGATTTCTCCTTTGCGTGATTAAACAATAAAAATTTTGTTCAAAACGCCGTTGATTGATGAAATAAACCAACGAAAGACGCCAGATGTTTTCTAAAAGCAAAACGAAAGCACGCCAGATGTTTCTAAAGCAAAACGAAAAGACGCCAGCTGCGTAACGAAAGACGCCAGATGTTTCTAAAGCAATGGTTTTCTAAACAATGAAAATTCACAGTGTACATGTAAATTAAAGTGCGCTACAAGTCGTCATAACTCATCGAACCTTTAGCATAAACGCGCCCGATCTCACGTCGGTGATGATGTACTGGGCAGAATTCACGGAAGATTCACGGTTTACCGATGAACCTTCGCAGCTTCGCCCACTCATCATCATTCACTCCGTGGATGCTGTGATTTTTTTTCTGCATTGCCCGGTGAAAATATGTGGCTAGGTTTGCTGAAGAGCTGAAGTGATATTATCGAGCATACGCATTTGGGGTACGGTCACGTACGTTCGCAAGATCATGCGCAACACGCCCCGTCCCCGAACAAAACAGCCAGCTGGCGCACGGCGCCACGAAAGCGATGCAAGTTGAGCTGCCGCGCCGCTAACGGCTTAACCAGCACGTCGGCTAGTACATGTAACAGTCGTTGAACACAACGACGCGAAAATATCGCGAAAGTGATCGTGTCCCCAAAAGACTCGAGGATCTATTGCGTACTACGTCGCAAACACGCGTGACCAGCGTCGTTGTCATAGCTTGAGGCATCCGGCGGTATCGGTACCAGTGCGCAGTATATCAAAATAAACTTCCGTTGTGACGTCTAGACTCGTTTTGGCAGGATGTTGCCTGAGCCTCTTTTCCAGTCCTAAATGGCACTCCAAAAATCTCATGTAGCTCAGCTTTTATTTAAGCTACTAGGTGATAACCGCGTACATACTGCATGGCATTATTACTAAGAAGTGGAAAAAACAAAGCAAACGATGAAATAAGCAACAAAGGATATATACATTTCTGAATTCATCTCCGTTTTTTTTTTTACATCGATGCGTCGTAGCATAACGTAATACCATACCTCATATACTGGCCCGTATATCGAAGTACGCTCGCACGCCGTTCGCGACCAACGAGCATCACACAAAAAACAATGTTGCGATCGCTTTTATTCAATCAGTGCATTTTATCAACATCGAAGACCTAGTTGAAATAGTTAAGTTCTGACGGGGTTCACGCACGCAAACATACGACGGAGCGAAATAGCTATTTTGATCACGATCGTCTTCGCTAAGTGCACAGAGAGCACACACGACACCACAATCGAATACTAATACGAATAAATAAACTCGAAGGGTCTCCATGCGTGCGCACGAACGTGTACAAACTTTTGGGTCATGCGCACGACGCAGTTAGAACGCGACAGTTCGCCGCGTTGTTCACGGAAGGAAACTTCACGGGACATATAAGAAAAGCAATAAACATTAGCTCCAAATGCTCGCCGGCACTCGTAATCACACCATCTCGCACGGCGGAACGGCGCCGAGCGTAAGGACAAGCGATGGTGTAGTCCGCAAGTGCCCGCACTGCAATCTGTCGAGTCCACACAAAGGTGGCGGCGAGCGCGTATCGTCTCTTTTCGGCGTCTGTTAGCCCAAAACCTTCCAGAGAGCTTCCACGAATTAATTGTCCTGGAAGCTTCTAGCGACCCTCGGACTCCCCGCGGGTCGCCAGAATCGTCCAACCCTTAGAAAAATGAACGCCAACCGGAAGTGCGCCGCTGGGGGCCGGAGCAACCCGAAAAAAAACGAGCGCGCTCTGGCTGGCTCTGGTAGCCCGCGGGTAGCCAGAAGTGGAAAATCGAAGAGCCCCACTGACAGAGAAAGAGTACTCCTATTTGATTAACACGCAGCATTACCTTTTTGATTATCACCACAACACTTTTTTCCTAATTTTTCTCTTCTTTTTCGTCGTGACACAAGTGCTCTCACAGATGAGGAAACTCAGTCTATTTCTTTAGGCGAGAGAACCTGCACCACGTGCCCAACTTGTAAGCTTTGTATGTGTTGCCTCTTCAATAAACTTCCAGTTGCGAGTGTGCGCCTGTGTTGTCGGTCTCCTCTGTGTGTCCCTGATTTATTTTGCGTCTTCCCTTCTTTACGCTGACGATGAACGCCCAATGGAAGACCATGCATCCTTGAAAGCTTCAGCCCGTTCACATCTCGCAGTGCATTGCCATAAATGTGGTTCTTATCCTATGTTGCATGAAACTGAGATAATGTTGAAGCGTAAAGATCAGTCAACACGTCAAATGTTGGAGGCGTTTCATATTAGAAACAAGGGCCGTGACTGTGTTAGTCAATGATCCATCGCGTTACACAATGAGTATGACTTTCTTGATAAGTGAATATTGTTAGTTTCACTATGCTATTAACTTTGTGCTGGTACTGAGGGCAGTTAGGTGTCTTGTTCGACTACGCATGCGCGATTTGGATCTTTACTGCTTTTACATGTGAATGTGTCAATAAAATTGAGTTCTGAGTTACGCGCTGTCGTGTCAAGTTCTTCGTTCTTCTATCCTGGTTTCTCGTGCGCTTAAAAGCTTTATATTTAAACATGAATGTTCACTGACTAGATCATCCAGCCGTCTTGATGAAGATCATGGCCTGCATGTAAGATACGGCCTACAAGCCGTGTTGAAGGTGCGCTCGCGGCCGTTTCGCTAGATTGATATACACCAATATTGATACTGCGAGAAGTGACTGCATGACAAGGGTAAACTACAGGTGTAAGCTTGAAAATCATGAAACGCAGGCCATGTACTGGATTATTAAAATGTCACGCTCATGATGCCATCGCGGCCGTTTAGGTAGATTGATGTACACCATTATTGATATTACGTGACGTGACTGTGATGTGTCTAAATGACAGGTGGTAACATAAAATTGATGAAATGGATATCATACACGATACGGTTTACATGCCGCTCTCACACTGTGCCAGTGGCCGTTTCGCTAGCTTGATGAATACCAAATATGGTATGGTGTGACATGAGTGTATGCCGAATATAAATGACAGGTGGTGATATGGAAATCACGATATGCCTGTCATGTACGTCATTATTTACAAGCCCCGCTCATGGTGCGTTCGCGGCCGTTTCGCTAGCCTGATATACACCAACAGTTCTATTGCTTGACGTGACTGTATTACGAACACAAATGGCAGGTCCTAGCATACAAATCATGGCATGCATCTCTTGCACGGCATGATTTTCATGCTCCGCTCGTGGTGCGCTTCAGGCCGTTTTCTTCATTGTATACATACCAAAATTGATATGGCATAACATGAGTGCGTGAAGAACATAAAGGACAGGTCATGCATTGTATATGCGAGAACGTACCTTTCAGTAGCACGCACGAGCTCGTACATGCATGATCATGACAAACGTGCTATGGTGAAGTGCATGTGGTGAAATCAATGACCTAATTTGCCTCAAAGTCGATGTACGCGGCGCTCCTTGCTGGCTGCTTTGCATTACATTGATTCCCACTGTACGTACGATCTTCCGTATTTTTTTAGAATTCCTTGATAATCAATGGCTATGCTAGGAGCTGCTTAGCACATATCCGCTTTAAGTGGCGCATACCCGCAGAGTTTTTGCGAATGACGGACGCAAGGAAAAGCTTGAACAGCTCCGGTGTTCAAACAAATTGCTCATGCATTTTGGGCCTACGATTTGTTTCTTTGTATGTAAAATTGGAACATTATTTGACTGAAGTCCAATTAAATATTTAATTATACGCCAATTAACGATAATTTATTAACACTTCCACAAACGAACTTTGAGTGTCTTTTAAATATGAGCTGGGTATTTGAAAGATTTGCAGACAATTGATGATTAATCACGGATGAAGGGATCATGGCCAATTCTTAATTTTCAGACTTAACTGGGCGTGAAATCGGACTGTGTGACACTACGCGGTGCGCTTTTAGGTTTTGTATCTTACCACAACGCTGTTTGTGACAATAAAGCGCAGTGACAGACCATGCTAGACAGCAGTGGCCAAAGATTTCGTTTAGGTATTCTCGTCAGATGTTTTACTCAAATTTTGAAATTCAACATACAGCCAGTGGGATTACCTTTTTGTATAAACTTCCTTGCTATCCCGTTGCATTAGACACCTTCTCCCTAAGAATAGATCCACCAGAGCCCGTCAATACTTTGAAAGAATCTCGTACAGCTAAAAGCCTTCAAGCACTGCGGAAGTACAGAACAGTCAGTTGACTGTCTTGTCATGCGTCTCCTGTGTTGGAGGGCTATCTCTCACGTTGCTCCTTAAGCAAGAATTCTACGCTTCCTTCCGAAATTCCTCTCCCTCGTCTCTCCATCCCCCTTTAGCCTCTCTCAGATGAAGGGTCACAAACCTCTCTTTCTTTCTGTTCGTATTTCAGCCTTTGCTCTGTGTTTTTCCTCTCTGCATCAGGGATGGCAAAATTACTTTTATAATGTGATTAAATTACATAAATAATTATTTTTCTAAAATATTTTTC
This sequence comes from Rhipicephalus sanguineus, assembly GCF_013339695.2. Lineage (NCBI taxonomy): Eukaryota > Metazoa > Arthropoda > Arachnida > Ixodida > Ixodidae > Rhipicephalus > Rhipicephalus sanguineus. The sequence continues at coordinate 28,194 of NW_023615415.1, forward strand.
AATGAATTGAAGTTAGTTTATATAGTACAGCTGAGCAAAAGTAATATATATTACTATTACTTTCGAAAAGTAATGAGGTTCCTCAATCATGTAATAATTCATGTACACTGTATTATCAGTCCATATACATTGAAATCTGAGAAATCTTCTTTATTCAGCTTTTCACGCTTAAGGTTTGGTGCTCAGTTCCCTTGTCGATCGTTCCGCAGAAATTACGGTGTCGGCGTCGGTGTCATTGGTTGTGAGCGAAAATTCGAAACAGATGGCAATAAAAGAATAAAAACTTATGTTTGAGTGGGAATGGAACCCAGGACTTCTGTGTGGCAAGCGGGTGTTCTACCGCAGAGCCACCCCCGTTCATGAAACTGTTTCGAACAAAAAAAAAACCCTATAGGAATGTTGCGTAGTGCAAATAGTCACATTAACGCATGTAATATTGTGTTGCAGAAGCGGAGAATTCCACCAAGCGTTTAAAGACGTGCATTACACGACGAGTGCTTCGTTTAAAGCCCCACCAAGTACAAAGCGTACAAACCTAAAAATCATCATCCTTAGCAAAAGCATCAACAAAGTGAGCAGCTGAGCCATTACTCGTGTTGCCTTACGACCGCGTAGTGGGCACCACACTAGTTCCCAAAGGAAGACTTACGGCTTAGGGGGCCCTTCCCAACTAATTGCAGTGGACATTCTAGGATAGTCTGAAACGGCGAATGTTGCTCACACAGATGTTCATATCCTTGCGGCACGGTGTCCACCGAGAAGCGAAGTCAGGCTAGAGCGGTTGAGAAGGCGATGCGAACGGGCTCGATTACGCTATCGCGTTCTACTCTTAAGGGAGAAACTCATGCGTCCTCCAAGTATTTCTTTTTTCCCCGTTTGGTCAAGTTTCTGCGCCACGGGGTATCGCATATGCTCCATATTTGGAAAAGAATTGTGAAAATAATGAGTCATTTTCTTGTCTTTCCTCGCTTGAAGTAATTCAATTAGTCACTAAATTGGCAGGCCTCACAAGTACTGAGTACATCAATATTTCAGACTAGAAATAATGTAATTACTGATGTATCTATGCTGAAATTTCATTAGTACCAAGTCTATCCTCCTTTAATAGATGGCGACGTCGTTTAACGCCAGGACTACCGTAGGCATAAGCAGAGCGCCTTGATGACGTGTCTATGCTGTACTAAATCTGTCTTTCGAGGCGTTCGCTTGAACCCGGAAAAAAATGGTGTCAACAGCCGCTTTTTCGGCTTACGTGAACGACAGATCAGGCGGGATCTGAGTCAACCCGCGCTCACAGTGTAGGCACAGCAGACCACGCTCACCGAGGATGTAGACGTGGAAGTGCAAGGCCGGTGGTTCGAAGCCAGCAAAAACAACTATGACGAGGCGTTCGTGGGCCCTGCCGTTGTTCTTTGATGCAGTAAGCTTGCGATCCAAAGTTTTGTACTGCTACCGTTCAACTCTTCGCAAGAAAAAGCTGTCGTCGCGGCTGTCTTGAAGTTACCAAGCATAGGCTATTGTTCACGGTCTCGTCATCGTAATCGGACCGTGTTCGTATCGCCTTCCCTCTCGCTAGCTTGGTTTCGCTTCTCGGGGGAGACCTGCATCGTGCCGAAAGGAGAGCCAAAGTGCGGACGTCCTCCGGGTCCAATATTCATGCATGCGCCACGGTGCAACACGACCACGTGACGGGACGATGCGGTTTCTTGAAAGTTCTCGGAGAAAATGTAGATTAATCGACGAAAAATCTCGGGCCAATAAGGTTTCACCGATTACTGTCTAAGGTAGCGATCGGTCAAAAACGTTAATGAAAGAAATCAGCGAAAAACAGTGCGTCTGCGCTTACGATGCAAATAGAGGAAGTAGAAAAAATATTCGCTTCGAGTGAAACCGGGGATTCGAACGTGCGACCCGGCACTCAGTGACGTTACGCGTTCAGCTGCTCTATCGCCACGCGTACACCCTCTAACATACTAACGGCGAGCTATTTATATAGATCATTTAGCGTTGGTGGTACGCACATCTTTGGGGTCTCAGCGCCTAGATTATCACGCGCAAAAGTTTCATGCATTCATGTATCTTATCCCCGTATTCAGATAACGCTCCTTCACTTGACTTGACTTGCCACCGCCTTCAACGCGTTTTCGAACGCGCTGCCTTTAGGCTGTGCCAAGGCAGCACAACGCGTTTCGAACGCGCTGCACAAGGCGGTTGCAAGTCAAGTTCAAGTCGAGGAGCGTTTCTGAATACGGGGGTTAGAGTCAGTGCTTCTTTCGGTTGAACTTGCTCCTTGATTGGCGAAGATACGTCACAGAATATTTTAACGGCTTCTTTCGATGCATTGCTTTGTCTTGCAGACGATTGCTTAAAAGATAGGTAGGAAGCTGATTTCATATTTGCGGTAATCTTTATTGCGTATATTATTAGTAAAGCTGTTTCGATAGGCAGCCAAACCGGAAATAAAACCAGATTGAGCGTGGAGGCTTTTAAGCCTGACTTAGGTAGGTGTGCCCTTGAGCGTTTGGCTCCATCGACAGTATAGTATTGGGTTCACCTGCCTTTTTAAAGGCGCCCTATGCTAGCAAGTTTACGAAAAGCCTAGAAAGTTATTCTGTAAACTTTCTTGGGAACACCGTGAGCATTTGAGCGAGCTCGTATTTTATCGTCAAGAAAAATTTGAACAGCGCGGAAAAAACACGACCTGACAAAGGGAGCCGACGCAGGAATAGCTAAAAATTTCAACAACGCGGAAATTTTTCCTTGGGCATAATTAGCTCGGTTCCGTGCGCACCTGTCTCCAAATTTGACCTAGAGACGATGTCATATGATGACGTAACTAGTTTTGGGGATCTGTGGACGTATAATTAAATCATAGTGTGACGCCATCGTGCAATGCTGATTTTTATTCAATTATATGGGCACTCTCCGCTGATGTTTGCCGTCGGCGTCGCCGGCATGTCCCGAATATATATATATATATATATATATATATTTAAAAGCCACTATTACAAGTAGTTCAACAATCTTTATGACGCACGGAATCGAACGGGCGACCCCTCGCTCCGCAGCGCGCGGCGTTAGACGGCTAGGCCACCAAGAGTGACGTCTTCAGCATGCTAACGGCAAGCCATTTATATACACCTTTTACTTCAGCATGCTTTCTGCTCACCAGCGAGCTGGCGCGAAGGGCGCGCTTTAAAGGTCATTGCACCGCTCGCATCGTTGCGCGCGCCTCCGTGCACTTCGCCCTACAGGGCGTGGTCGCCTGCGAGGGCGCTTCTCTAGTAGAGGTAGGAGGGCGTTGTATGTCTTGTGCTGCGATGTTCGAGCTGAAGTTACAGAGTGTACGAATGTCACTTCGCTCGCTGCAGCGGCCGTGCTTGCGAAACGAGCACGCTCTTCAACAAGAAATGAGTAACAACTGCGACACTTCATAGTTCGCGCTCGTCCTGTGTGTGTTCTTTGCGTGCGTCCTTTGCGCTTGAGCGGCGCGCTGGAAATTTGTAGCTGCTTTCCGTTCTTCGGGTTACATTGCAATTTGTTGTTATCGCATTCATTGCATCGCCGTTGCGGAAAAACTAAATTTTTTTCATCACTCGCGTTGAGGCCGACGGTCACCTTTCGCGTTTCACGAGGCGCATAAGATTTGAGCCTTCAACTTACGTTTTAATTTCAAGCCGTTATGACTCAACGTGTGTTGGCACCATACGTGTTCGTCAGATGTTGCACACACACACACACACACACACAATATATATATATATATCTATATATATATATATATATATATATATATATATATATGTCACAAAGAAAAATAATTCAGAAAAATGCTTCCGACGCGCGCAATCGAACCAGGGACCTCTCGCTCCGCAGCCAGTGGCGTTAGCCACTACGCCACGAAACGCCGATCCTCTAGGAAGCTAACGGCGAGCGTTATATATAAACCCTATACCGCTGGCCGGACTGAGCGACGGCAGGCGCTTATAGGCGTTTCTTCATTGCCAGCGAGATGGCGCGAGGAGCGCAACGAAGGCCACTTCACTCACTGCAGCGGCCGTGTTTGCGAAAGGAGCGCGCTGTTCGAACAGAAGTAAGTAACAACTGCGACATTTAGTTTGCGCTCGTCCTGTGTGTACCTGTTCGTTCGTTTCGTGCGTCCCGCTTATGTTTCACGAGTGCATTTCAAGTATCGAGCTGTGACGCATGATAGTTCGCACTCGTCCTGTGTGCGTTCTCTTCGTGCGTCGTTGGGGCTCGAGCGACGCGCTGCATATTTAGAGCTGTTTTCCTTCTTCGCGTCACATTCCAATTTGTTGCTATCGCATTCATTGCTTCGCTGTTGCGGCGAAACTGTGACTTTTTCCTATAGGTGAATCCATCAAGTAACATAGCATGTTCAAAGGTTTACATCGTTATAATGAACTCTGATATAGCGAATCATGGGTTATAGCGAACTATATTCGGACGTTGGTTGGCGACGCTTCACTTCAATGACTTTTATTGTCCTTCTAAGAGAAATTCGGAGATCCCACATACCGTGGGTACCGATTTATTGCGAAGCATGCGGCGGGGAGGTCACTCGGGCGTAATTTGTTACATTGAGCCAAACCTTACGAAATTACGCAAAGGATTTCATGATGCATTCGACATGCTTGTTGCGTTATTCAGGTAATGACCAGTGAATCGTGTTCGTCATACACGGATCCCCTGCTATGCCAGTTTTGGTATATTACAAGTTATGCAGATGACCTGGAGGCGGCTAGATAGATAGATAGATAGATAGATAGATAGATAGATAGATAGATAGATAGATAGATAGATAGATAGATAGATAGATAGTAGATAGATAGATAGATAGATAGATAGATAGATAGATAGATAGATAGATAGATAGATAGATAGAAGAAACATTTGGTTTAAGCAAGGCGCAAAACGCTAGCATAAAAAAAAGAATTATAAATAATGAAATATTTCACCACCTCATTTCTTTTGTGGTTTAACATTAGAAATTTGGTCATAAACGTTGTTAAAAGAGATGCAAATATTTTGATGTGTGATGGACCTCATGGACCTTCGAGTGTCGGAGTGGTCTCATTGTAGGGAGGATTCTTCGAAAGCTGCCTCCCCTCTCTTCCCCTCCCTTCCCCTTGGAATGCGCGTGATGATGTTTCATGCCTGACAGCGTGCTGCTGGTGATCTCCGAGAAAAAGAGAGAGATAGAGATCTTCGGTTAAGATTATTATTATCTGAATCTGCCAGAGCGCGAATTGAAGACAGTGTGCCCAGATAGACAGTTACTGCAGCCTTTAATGTAATAAATTTATAAATCATATATGATTCGTGCTTTTCACGCTCCCGCTGTACTGGAGAAACCGCTTTGTAAGAGTGGGGCCTTCAGGGAATCAAAATGGGTGGTTTTCGGAATTTGTATGCTGAGACAGAGGCAGATGCGGAAGCGAATTAACATGTGAACGATGGTTCTTAAAGCGGGTGCGGAAGGCCGTGTCAGACTGACCTATGTATTGAATACTGCATACTCTGCACCCGAGAAGGTAGCCTACTTTAGAGCTGTCCCAATTAAGGTTTGAGTGAAGAGAGTATTTGAAATTAGAATGTGTGCTTCCAGCAACGTTGGTTGTCTGTATGTGTTTGCACAGCTTGCAGCGAGCCTTGCCGCATGGCTGACATCCAGTTATATATGTCTTATCGGTTTTCGAAACGCACAAGACAATCCTTAATGTTTTGGGGCGCCTATAAACGACTCGCGGAGGGGAATGGAAAAACCTTGATAGTGGTTTACTCTGTTGTAAGATGTTACAATGTGCACGTGGACGATCTATGTACATCCACGTGTTTTATTTTGCTGGTTTGTTTTTTTTGTTTTTTTTTTTGTTTTCTTTTCTTTTATTCCCAGCAAACACGTTTTCTTCGTATCTGCAAGTATGTGCACGTGGTCTGTTCGCGACACTTTATTTCTTTTTCCTCAAAAAAATTTTTGTACATGTTTTCTTTAACTTTTTTTTAAAACATTTTTCCTTACCTTTCTTACTTTTTCTCTCTCTCAGCTCGGAGGACAATGATATAAAAGCGCATACGAAGCCTGGAAAAACTTGTCTTGAAGAAGACCGGTCTCCGATCGAAACGTCTACAAATAAACAGCTTTAGAGCGAACGCTTTTATGAGATCCCAAGAAGGGCCGTTTTTGGCGCCGTAGTTGTCCGCCGCCGGTGTCCGTAACCACTATCGCTCGAAATAGAGAAAAAAACGAAATAAGAAAAAAATTCCAGGATGGAAGGATGTTCGAACCTCGGCCCTCTGCGTGGGAGGCCAGTGTTCTACCTCGGAGCCATGCAGGTTCTTTAAACTGCTTTGCAAAAAGACCCTATACAGGCTCATGTCGAGAAGGAACAACATTAACATACGTAATGTAGCGTGGTAGAAGAGTTAAATAAAACCAAGCGTCACACAACGCGAATTCTGTAACCGGGCGTCACACAATGCGAATTGCGCAACGAGTGGGTTGTTGAATGCTTCCAACCCATTACAAAGGGTTCTGCCATAATTCTTCATCGTCATCAGCCACAGCATCAACAAAGTGCACATAATGTTTTACAGGTGTTTAGCAGGTACGACGGTTCTCCGCAGAATGACGAAAAATTGCATAGTGGCTGCTTCTCTACTTCACAAAAATATGATTTATTCGCAACTTTCACGTCCTATAGGTGGCGAAGCTGAAAATTCAATATGGCTGCCATGAAGATTATCACGTTGACCCTGCCGAATGCATGCGCCATACTGTCTGCAGCGTCGAGCGTGATAACAGTGTCTGCGTGCGGTTACAACATCACCCTTGGCTCCATAATGGCCCACAGTGGGGGCACGGAGGCCCGTGTTCGCTGCGTTATCGAGGGCGAAGAGGTTTTCAACGCGGGACATATCGTGTGCTGCGGTGTGAAAACGGTGTCTTCCTCGTCGTGCACAATATAGGGATTGTGCATACAGACGTCGCAAGTTCGGCAGAAACCACACGAATTGTGGTTTGAATTAGGAAGCGATGGATCCATCGTGACGGTAAGTCCACGTTAAACGTTTGGTAAGTCTACCCTGGTTATTAGAGCGTGTTGCCGACCGTTCGTTACCACGAAGTTGTGGAGACACGCTGCTAACACGAATTAAGCAGCTGCAAATGTAATGTTTGTCCAGTCAGTGCTCGGGCCCGGATCTTCATTGCGAACACAGAGCGCGCTTCGCGCCCTCGTAAAACTGTGCAAGCGTGGCTGAATTGCGGCGTAGCACGCAGCGTAAGTTCGCAGGGCTGCCACTTTGTCCGCAGTCTGTTTTCGCCGGCTAGCAACTGCGAGTTCACACTGAGGTGACAGATTGCGAATCCATCAGCGAGTTCGTCACAAAAGCACACCAAAAACGAGGCTTGGTGCATGTTTTATAGAAATGTTAATTGAGTAAGTAAACCTTCAGCATGTGTAGCAGCGCAACACGAGTTCGGAAAAGATGACCGTCTCATCCCGCGGCTTTAGTCGCAAGCCTTAGATGCCCCAATCAGCAACCATATTTTAGTTTTTACAGATTACGGTACTGGCGGACTTAGCTTATGTGCCATCCTCTGTGCACAGTTGCCGATATTTTATTCGCGTGCCACCCTCCTCCCGCCCAGGAGAATTGGAAAATCGGAGTCAGTCAAGAACAACAAGCAGTGTCAAAAAAGTTGTTTATTGACCTTAAAAATGTGCAAAATTCCAAAATGAGTGATCACAGAAGTTTCTGCTCTTTCAGGGTCACTGTTCGTGCACGGCCGGCAATTCCGTGCGTTGCAAGCACATGATTGCAATGCTGCTCTTTGCACAGATGTAAGTGTTGCATTTACTTTCGGTGTTATACACAGGGGTGCGAGTGTTCGTATTGATGCTTGCGCAAGACATATCCTCCACTTTAAAAGAACAAAATCTGCACCTTTAATTCATTGAAATTATTTTATTTGTATATAACATGTTTTCTGACATTGACAAACTAATGTGTAGACAACACAAATTTTCAAGAAGTCTTTTCCACGTTGGCATAACAAATGTGGTTGCACCTGGACTCATTTGGTTGAAACACTTGCAAGATTTATGTGACAGATGCTCACACCATCAATACAAGCATGTTCGATTCTAACAGTCACACTGCGACTAAGCTAAGTCTGAACTCGCCTGCAAATGAACATGTTTGGTTGCACGACTTCCAATCTCTGTCAAACTGTATCAGGATTAGTGTTCTTGGGCAAATTAAAAAGGATTATTTGTAAAGTTACCTAATGGTCTTACTTATTGCATCATTCATTTTTTCACATGCGATGTTCACCGATGCTCAACATTACTTCTGTCAAATCCCTCAGGGCTGGAATCGCAAATCTAGAGCAGCTTACTTCGACGGATGTGACACAATCATGGGGAACTCTATCTATGGGCCAAGACGGGTGAAGGACCTCTGCCATGTGCGACCTTTTCCAGCAGACCAGGCAAAGTTGGAAACTATCCAACAACGGCTCATTAGAGGAGCTCCTGGAAGTGCTCTGGCAAAGCATGCGGCCGGTGTTTGCAGAATATAATGGATAATGCGAGCCAGAGCTCGGAATACCAAAGTTCTGGGTCGGAAGCAGCCATACTAATCAGCCACATTATCACGAACAGGCATGTGCAAGAGCACAAGGATGTGCACTAGGACGAGGTAGCATTTAAATATTGGAATAGGCTCAAAATTTATCCATTCACTTATGACAATTTGAGCAAAGACTTGTCAACTTTCTATCAAGAGAAAGTTGTGCTGTCGCAAGATGAGGCAGTTAATATCTGAAAAGAAACTGCCGGTCAAGATTACACAAGGTGGCAAAGGGAAATAATGATGAGAATCACCGGAAGCAAATACCACACACTCTACCGCTTCATCCCTCAAGAAGCTGTCGGATGGGAGCACAAGATGTCCAAGCTGTTGACAAACAACTTTGCGGCAAATGAGGCAACAGGCGAGGAAAGGCTTGTGAGAAGCCAGCACTAGAATAGATGCCCTGAGCACAGGTGAAGAAGTGTGTACATTTGGGGCTCGTCGTAAACCCTGAGATTCCTTGGTTGGGGTTTAGCCCAGATGGCATTTTATTTTGAGGCGGGGAAGCAAGAAATACTTATTGAAATTAAAAGCCCTGTGCTTGGAAAAACAGAAAGGATCGTTGACCTTGTGAAGCAGAAGAAAATACCATACATCCTGTGCGATGGTGAGAACAATTACTTGAGGCCAACGCATCGTTATTACACACAAATCCAACTGGGACTTTTCCTACTGGGACTACACGCAGCCCATCTTATTGTATACAGTGAAGTGGAGCCCTTAGTGATTGTAGTGAACAAGTCTATAACTGTTGTTGATGATCTCATCAAGCGACTGCAGTTTGTCTACTTCTCGCACTCTTTGCCGGAGCTCGTGAAGTACACAAAATAAGTGCCAGGAATGAAAAAAAACCAAGGACACTTAGTAAATTCCAAAGTGTGTTCGTCGAAAGCCTGTGAAGGAGTGCTGCTGTGCGCGCCGCTGTGCATCACGTGATTTCTGAGAGAGTGTTAAGGGGCACGGACGGTCGGACACTGCCGGTGTGCCATCACATGATTGCTGAGAGTGTGAGGGGGCAGAGGCCACAGCTGGCACTGTTCTGGAGCATGGACGGTCGGACGCCTCGAGTATGAGCCATTGAAGGGCCCCTCACCAGGTTTGACAATTTTGAGATAACGAGCGCAATGCATACACTGGGCGTTCACGATCACGTCTGCCAAAATTTGCAACGCTACGCGCCGCTGAAATGGGTCAAATTTCAAGGTGAACGCTGCTTGTCCATCCTCTCGCGGGCGCGCGCTTTAGAGAATGAGGGGATGACGTACATGAGAAAATGGCCCTACGTAGGTGGTAGGGCTGTGACGTCGCTCCTCTACGTAGACGACTGTGCTCTGACGCGCCAACAGTACCACGTGACACTGCGATAATTATTTGACACGACATGTGTAGTTTGTGTAACTTGTTGCTTGAATAGAATAATAAAATTGAGAGAAATAATGGGACACACAAAGGGAATGTGTGCGTCTTTTCATTTTTTTTCGTGAATTGCAACGAGATGCGGGGCTAATGTGGCCTCCCTTTCTCGTGCGTTCGTGTCCCCGTGATTAACGCATCGAGCAGGACGCCAGCCCTGGTAAACGAAAGTGATGTTCTGGGTGCGTTCGAGCACTAGTCATGCTCATACATTCTACCGCGTCCAAGTAAACGTTAATGCGGCACTGGCTCATGATACAGCCACTCTCGTTCCCGTACAAATGTCTCAACTTTCATGCCCGTCCCGCAGAAAACAGGCAGACACCACAGAGAACGCCGACAAAACGCCCACGGCCGTTACATAAAAAAAAGGTAGCGGCCGTGCAACGCCACTCGCGTGCTCGGGCTGGCTCGGGCACGTCATGCGCACGTGGCCATGCATGCGCATGACGTGTTCATCCGTATGTGTCAAGTGAAGAGGACAGGGAGGAGATTTGGCTTGCTAAGGCTACACGGGGCGAGTGGCAAGGATTTGAAAATCGCCTCCTCGCATCATGGTTTCGCGCCGCAAAAAATTATTGTTTTTCTCAGCTCGTAATGAATCGATTTGAAAAATTCTTGCGGCATACTGTTCTTCATTTGGCACACAACAATTTCCAGCGTCTAACTAAAATTTGCTATGTGGCCTGGTGAGGGGCCCTTTAATAACTGTCTGTTATTTTTGTAATACCTCAGCTCTGTAATGTAAATTGCTGAATGTAGTGAAGTGTTGTCAGTGTTTGTACCACTGCTTTCGGTTTCACATGATATTTGCTCATTATTGCTGTTATATTGTTGCAAAGGGCACTGATCATTCTCATTGTAAATGTGCATTCTCATGTATTTTGAATTACTGCAGCCTATCTCGCATGTTGCTTGCAGCCAATGTTGGCGGTAATGGGTAACGTACATTTGTTACCATTTTTCATTAACGTGAGGTGTCACGTTACTCGTTACTTTTCATTCCAATTATCCTCGCAGTCTTAGAAAAATTCGTTCATCTTGTAGCAACGCCTTTCTCAGAGCTCGCCTCGAGGTTATTTTGTCGCTGCGGCAAACAGCAGACGGTCCGCCAAGCGTTGACAAAGCGACCCCGCATGGGGCCCTTTTTTTCGCGGGGGAAATAGCAATGGGGAGCAAATTGCCAAATTTATTAAATGGATCTGCTATAGTTTTGGTTACCTTGCTATCGAGGTTCAAGTTGTCGTTGATTATCGATGAAGCGAGTGTGATGCGGTTCTCGTAACCGTCAAAGCGAGCTGTCGAGATCTGCTCGTCTAGTGGATACCAGGACTCGGTGTGAGCTCGAGCTCGTGAAATACACAAAATAAGTGCTTGGAATGAAAGAAATTGGCCGCGTATCTGCGTGCTTCGCTGCAAATGTCGTCTAAAGACGATAGAAGAGGCGCTGCGTGAGATATGGACGCCATCTGGCAATACGTCGGGAAACATGAGTGCTGTGTTGCGGGCTGGTAGTCCCGGCACAGCGGCAGGCGAAGACCGGCGGTGACCAACGCGACCGGTGGGGACGCCGGCCAGCCCGAACACGCTGTTTGGCGCGATGCGCCGAAGGAGAAGAAACTTCCGCACTCAACGAGTACTCTCCACAAACTCTTATTTACACGTCGCCTGGGTAAAACAGGAATGCCAGAGCGGCGCCCCCTGTCATTCGTACAATGCAATACTGAACCGAAATCGAAACACAACATGAGCTTGTGCAGGGGGCACGGAGGAAGACTAGTTTCAGCGCAGTCGCATTTTCAGCGCACCTTAAGAAACTAGGGTTGTAACATGGTAGGGCGAGTAGGGCCAGAAGGTCCGTCACGACGAAAACCTGCCTCCTCAGTCGTATTCGCCTGGAACGTTGGTGTGGCTTCGCGTTCCCTCCTCCGCTCCTGGCCTTTCCACAAAGCTACTGCCTAAGTACGAAGGCCCTTACCGCGTCCTACGTCAAGCATCTCCAGTTAACTATATTATTGAGCCTGTTCAATCATCTACGGACCGCCGTCGTCGCGGCCACGAGACTGTTCACGTCGATCGACTGAAGCCGCATTATGACCCACCAGTTGTACCTGTTCCTTAGGTCGCCAGGATGGCTCCTTTTCTGCGGGGGAGTGATTTGTAACATGGTAGGGCGCGGACAAGAACGCCTGCGAAAGAAGAAGACGAAGACGGTTGTTGTTGGCGCTCACGCTTGCTCGGCTTGGGCGCTGATTGCTTCAGCTGTGGCAATCTTTTAATAAACTCGTTAGTGTCTCAACGTTAAACGCATACCATCAAGGTCTTTAAAATTGCGTACCTATGTATTTTCTATTAAAGGAACACACCTAATGCTTACGTAATGATGTTACGCCTCAGATGTGCGTAATATTACTTTTTGACCGACAACGTTCAAGTATGAACAGCCGTACCAGTTCAAGATGGGTGGGCGGTAAGCAAGTGGTTCAACTTTGGCCGGTTGGCTGAATCGGGTGACGTGCCGACAAACAGAAAGACAGAAAGACAGACCAAAATTTCTGCGTTTAAGTTCCCCAAGAAAGACTATCGTCTTTAAAAAAAACTGAAGGACACTTAGTAAATTCCAAAGTGTGTTCGTCGAAAGCCTGTGAAGGAGTGCTGCTATGCCCGCCGCTGTGCCATCACGTGATTTCTGAGAGAGTTTGAGGGGACACGGACGGTCGGACACTGCCGGTGTGCCGTCACATGATTGCTGAGAGTGTGAGGGGGGCAGAGGCCACAGCTGGCACCGTTCTGGAGCATGGACGGGCGGACGCCTCGAGTATGAGCCATTGAAGGCTTTCGCTTTAATACCTGTCAGTTATTTTTGTTATACCTCAGCATGTTATGTAAATTGCTGAATGTAGTGAAGTGTTGTCTGTGCGTGTACCATTGCTTTTGGTTTCACATTATATTTGCCCATTACTGCTTTACATTGTTGCAAGAGCACTGATCATTCTGCATTGTAAATGCGCATTTTCTTGTATTTTGAATTACTGTAGTACATCTCGCAAGTTGCTTGCAGCACTGTGGAGACTCCGTGGCTATTTAGCACAAAGTAAGAGCGAAATCTCACAAAACGCATTCATGTGCCCTGCCTGCTCGGTGTGTGGCCTGTAAGTTCTAAACTGAGTCTTGGGTGCGTTTTATATTTGTGTTCTGATGCTTTATCAGTGTATTCATTATTTCACACTCTGTCCAAGGTCCACACTGAAATTCTTTATAATGAGGTTTGGTAGTTATGGCTGAACAAAACGGCTGATGAGGCAGTGGCGCAGCCAGGGGGTAGCACACTCGCATTGCTTACACTTGGCGTCAGCTCCCTTTGTCTTCTTTTTGAGGTTCTGCTAGAGGTTCTGCTAGAGGACGGACGTGTTTTTCGTGGGCTCCGGAATGACAGCGTCAGATAAGTTTTTTTTTGCATGATTCGAGCTTGTTCTTTTAGTTATATGAGTACATAAGCCACTAGATTGAAGCTTAATAGGGCTTGCAATTTTGTACTGTTTCTGTGTGACAGTCGCCTGGGTCTTTTTTTTTGTTCGGTCACCACGTGGCTGAAAGGCACACATGTGCTTTGAAGTATAGCATACTTGCGGAGTTTTGTGATACCATTTGACTTTAAGTGTATCTAATCCGCCGTGTGAACGATCTAGCCATGGTCAAAAAGACCGTAAAGTGTACAGGGTGCGGAATGGGATGGAAAATAGAGGTTTGTACGGATGAGAAGACAGAGGGAGCTGACGGCAAGTGTAAGCAATGCGAGTTAGAGGCGAAAATGGAAATAATGATGGCTGCCCAGAATGAGCTCATGGTAAGAATCGCCGAGCTGGAGATTGCGTTGGCGACAGAGCGGGAAAAAACGTGGCTATGGGGGAAAGGCTTAAGTCAGCCGAGGAGGGGTTAGCAAAGGTAGTCAAGGTGAACCAGGAAGCTTCCCCAACAGTGGTAGACGCGAAGGGGAAACAGGTTTGGAAAAGACAGGTGCAAGGGTCACAGGACCCAGCTTCCGCGAAGTAGTTTTGGGAAGGGGAGGGACAAAGCGCAGTGGCACGCGCTAATAACCGAAGCAGTGGCCAGGTGCGGGACGGTAGCAGAAGAGTCGGAGCACGTGATAATCGCCGGGGACTCGAATTTAGTTAGATGCGAAGAAGCACTCAAGGAAAGGGTGAGAGGCGACAAACGAGTTTTAATAGGGAAGTTCCCGGGACATAGGCTGGGATCAGTGATGAGACAAGCTAGCGCAAACTCGCAACTAAGGCTAATGGACGTAACCTCGTGATAATCGCGGGAGGTCTAAACGACGTCTTGAATGAAGAATCAGCCGAACTAGCGACCACATTGGCGAAAGGGGTCGATGACATGCGCACCATTTCCCCTCATGTGCAGATAGTGGTATGCACAATACCGGAAGTACCAGTGAGGAATATCAACTTGCAAAGAGCGGTTGTCGACGCAAACAAAGAGATATGGCGAATTAGTCGAGAGAAGGGCTTCGAGGTAGTGGATATAAACAGGGAGGTGCACAGGTGGGGCGGTTTCCAAAGAGACAGAATTCACTTCGATAAGAGGCTTGGTCATGAGGGGGCTGGCGACTGGCAGGACGCACAGTAGCTTTTTTGGGGGCACGGGGGCCCTTCGGTGCCCAGGGTAGCTTGTAATGAGGGAAACAACCAGGGGGACTCTTTGACAGGCAGTATAGCGAAAAACCAGAGAAAAGGTAAAAGAAGGGAGAAGGCGCGTGTTGCAATTAGTTACATAAACATGCAGGATGGCAGAAAAAGTCAAAATGGTTAGAGATTGAGGAGCAGTTAAGCAAGGAACAGATAGGTGTTTATGCGGTTACAGAAACACACCTTAGAGACTTGGAAGAGCCACCACATATTGACAATTATATTTGGGAAGGATGTAACAGGATCACATCAGAAAGGAGGTGGGGGTGTTGGAATGCTAATCCATAGCAGAACAAAATTGGATAGAGTGAAACAAACGTGTTCAGAGCACATGTGGGCTTCGGGCACAGTAGGTGGAAAGAAAACGTGGCTAGGTGTAGCTTACTTGTGGACGGGGAATAACTGCAGAGAAAAGAATCTGGAGATAGTGAAATGCATAAGCACCGATATTAAAGAATTTGGTCATGATGCCGAGATAATCCTTCTAGGGGACATGAACGCTCACATTCATGACCTTGACGGATATTCAGACACCAATGGCAAGTTATTGCTAGATCTCTGCGAGCAACATAGTCTTGAGATAGTTAACGTGGGGCCTAAGTGTGAGGGGCAGATCACGTGGGAAGTCGGAAACCGGCAATCGAGCATTGATTATTGTCTCATGACAGAAGGAAATATGACAAACTTAGAGAGATGAGAATAGACGAGGAAGGCATTAACAGCTTGGGTAGTGATCATAAACGTAAATTACACATGGGATATAAAACTGATAATAAGAACATAGAATCAAAGTTTGGCAGCTTGTATCTAAATGACAAACAAATAACAAATATAGCCGCAAGAGTCGAGGAAAAAGTAGACGAACTACCAGGTAAAGACTGGAAGTATAGTGAGCTGCTACATATAATCACAAAAGAAATGTAAAAAGAGAAGAAAACGATTTGTTGGAAAGGAAAGAGAAAGCCAAAAAGTTGGTGGAACAAAGAAATCCGGAGGCGATCGAGAAGCGACGTGAGGCATCACGGGAGCACAGACAAGCAAAAAAGGAGAAGCGGCCACAGGACGAAGTCAACCAAATATGGGAAATATATTTAGAGCAAAATCCATTGTGCAGAAATTAGTCGAGGCAAAAATTAAAGGTGAAAGTGAACGCTGGATGACAGAGATTCGCGAAAAGAAGAAGGCCGCGCCTAGGATATTCTGGAGCCACCTAAAAGCGCTGGGTAGGAAGTCTGTCACAATGCACAACATATGGTAGATGAAGGAGGAAATCAATTGGAAGGGTATGAAGCGCTAGGTTACATCCGAAAGATAACAGCCGATTCGTTTAAAAAGGTCGCCCAGGGGATTCCCCGGTGAGTAAAAGTACGCAAAGGAGTGCAACCGACGAAGATGTAGTACCAGAGAATTTCAATTGGAAGAAAGCCGAAGGAAAAATTCCTAAGCGCACTACACCGGGCTTAGATGGGGTTCCCGTCAGCCTCATTAACGAACTCGGACATAACACTAAAGAAGCACTGCTGAAAGCCGTAGAAAAGTGCTTACAGGAGAGGGAAATACCAGACAGTTGGCGAAAAAGTAGAATGAACTTAATATATAAAGGCAGGGGAGAAAAGGATAACATTCGATCGTATAGACCGCTAACCATTACATCGGTGCTATACAGGTTGGCGATGCAGGCAGTAAAATTAAAAATAGAAGCGTGGGTGGAACAAAATGATATTTTGGGAGAACTTCAGAATGGATTTCGAATCGACAGGCGGTTAGACGATAATCGGTTTGTTCTTACTCAGTGTATAGAAATCGAAAATAGAAAAACGGCCCTTATATGTGTTATCTAGATATTACCGGGGCGTATGACAACGTTAATCAGGAATTTTGTGGGTATACTGGAAGTGGGCATAGGTGACGACTGTATACAGCTTTTGAGGGAAATATACCGAGAAAATACAGTTCGTATAGAATGGGAAGGAATAAGTAGCAAGGACAGCGTTGAAATTAGCAAGGGGCTGAGACAGGGATGTCCTTTGTCCCCGCTGTTATTCATGCTGTACATGGTGAGGATGGAAAAAGCGCTAGAAGGTAGCAACATTGGATTTAATTTGTCGCACAAACAGATCGGCACGATGGTTGAGCAGAAGCTTCCAGGTCTATTTATGCTGATGATTGTCTTATTTGCGGACAGTCAAGATGATATACAGCGACTGGCAGATATATGCGGAAGGGAATGTGAGGCTCTAGGACTAGAATTTAGTGCAACAAAATGTGGATTGATGGTATTCAATGATCACGAAGACCATGCGGTCTTTATACAGGGCCAAAAAATACCGAGGGTAAGCGAGTACAAGTACCTCGGAGTATGGGTAAATGAGGGGGATAGATATGGAGGTACAAGAGAAAGCTTCGGTAGCAAAGGGAAAGAGGAATGCTGCAATTATGAAGCACAGAGCTTTATGGGGTAATAGGTACGAGGTGCTTCGAGGGCTGTGGAAGGGTGTGATGGTCCCGGGCTTACATTTGGGAACTCAGTGGTGTGCATGAAGTCAGAGGTACAATCAGGAATGGATGTAAATCAAAGGACGGTGGGCCGCCTCGCGTTGGGCGCTCACGGGAAGACGACAATGAGGCTGTAAAGGGTGATATGGGATGGACAGGCTTTGAAGTGCGGGAAGCTCAGAGCAAAATGAGATTCGAAGAGAGGCTGAGGAAAATGAAGAAGAGTAGATGGGCAGAGAAGGTTTTCAGGTATTTGTATAGAAAAAGTGTTGACACGCAGTGGAGAAAAAGAATTAGGAGGTTCACCAGTAAATATACGGCTAGCAGTGCGGGCGATATGGCAACAAGGAGCATTAAGCGGAAGGTCAGAGAGGCGGAGAGGACTTATTGGATGGCAGCGATGGAAAAGAAGCCGGCTCTGAGTAACTACCGAAAGGGAAAAAAGAAATAAGGAGGGAAAGGTTTTATGATAATTCAAGGGGAAGCGCTTTACTGTTTGAAGCAAGGTCGGGCTGCCTTAGAACGCGTAGTTATAAAGCGAGATTCAGTAACGAAGAAGAACAATGTACATGCTGCGGGGGAACTAAGGAAACGATGGAACATGTACTGATTGAATGTGGCGATATTCACCCAGGTATACGTGTGGGCACGAGTGTACATGAGCCTTGGGTTTTAGGGACAACAATGGAAAGCTGAACATGTCCGCGATAGAAATAAGTAAGAGACGGCTAGAGTATTGGTGGCAGAAAAGTAGAGATAAAGAACAAAAAATAATGGGGGAATAATAAGGTCATTCTGCCTTAAGAGGCAGAGAGATAGACCGTGAATTTGTATTTTTTGGTATAATAACATAGATTTAATCAATGTAGATAAGGTATTAGGCCAACATGAAACAGGAAGCTTTTCTTTTTTTCGAGCCTGGTGGATGACATGTCACCGCCCCGTTACAAGGGGACGCTCATAGCATCCATCCATCCATCCACACTGGTCTTGTGCCCCCCTTCGAAATTTATTTTGCCATTGCATTGTTATCAAGCCAGTGGGTAGGTGGGATGATCCCAAACCAAGAACTATGTTTTCGTTGTGAAAATAAAGGTTAGTTGAAGCCATACGCAACCTTTCAACGTGGTGAGGTCATGCACTTTTACGTCTGAAGTCTTATTCACAACTGTACGTGAGAATGGGAGTGAATATATTACTGTAATGCAGCAAACTGCGAATGGCTCAGCTCTTACAATTATGAGGCAGTTACAAATAGAATTGTTTAGGTGCGCAAGCATGTAGCTGGTTTACACTTCATAGCTGCGGCCCTGCACGATGGACTAGCGTCCTGTTTAGTTCCAATGAAGTACCGGCTTCTTGGGCTCTAAAAAGGCGTGCAGTATTTCTGAATAAATATGTCACTCACAGGAGCTTGTAGTGTTACTTAGTTGTTTTGTGCAACAATGTGCATTAATTATATGCTTGTATTGCTCGACTACTGTTTTGTTTTTTTTTTCTACACCTTTATTCTCTCCTAAGCGAAAAACAAGAAAGACATTAAAGCTGTCATAGTTTGCCTGGTATTAGTGTACCAGGTTCTTTCAACTTTCGTAAATGGGAGTGGGAAATAGCGGCTGATGGTAAAACAGGAGTGGGAAATAGCACTGCGAGTGAGAGAAAACATTTATTAAAAAAAACAGTGGTTCATTGCGGGTGGGGCCCTTCTTCCAAGGCTCCACTGGCTATAGCGGCTCGGCGGCCTGACTTAGGGTTGCCAGTTGGCTGCCCAGAGTCCGTTCAGCGAGTCGCGCCTCCCACGACCAGGTGTGTATTGGGTGCGTATGTCCTGTGTCGACTGTAGCCGGTCGCTCGGGACAGCGGTAGGTAATGTTTGTGAGTGCTGGAATATCTCCGCACCACGGGCTAACGTTGGGATATCTCTCTGGGTGCATGACGTGAAGCTTATGCAGATTCGGAAAGGTATTGGTCTGCAGGCGGCGCCAGTCCCGCGCTTGGTGTCTGTCGAAGTCCTTGTGAGGAGGTGCCCCGATGCGGCGATCTAATCTTTGTTTGTCTAGGATGCCACGCCGTGTCACACCATCATCTGTCTCCTCTTTAGTGGCGGCTGAAAACACTGACAGACGTTCAGATTCGCAAACACATTTCCAATCATCTTCTGAAATAGTAATAGCCTGAAAAATACAATCCAGGGAGACAATGCTACATAAGAGGTAATAATGAACGCTTGTAAATTTCACATCATAAAACATGGTTCCATTGCAGTTGTCAGCCCTGCATTACATGTTTTTTTAAAGGACCTCTGACAGTGAAATTTTTGTTTGTGACTTTTCTTACTCCAATCTGTAGCTTTGTGTCTGGTAATCCCGAAACTGAATCTTAAATGCTCCAAAGTTTTGCATCTTTAAGACTTGCATAAATAATTTGACATATTTCAGCATCACTATGGAATGCCGGCGTAAAGTTAGGTAACTAGAGCCCCACTGCAAGGGAGCCCCTAAATCAAATGCGCTCAAGGTGTAGCGACGCTAAAAATGCAGTTTTGAAATTGGCCCCACGGAGGGTAAGAAAGAGATCCGCCACTTCACTCTGAGGAAAGATTCACGAGACCACCAAGAGCGTGTCTCCTAGGGGGGAAACGAAAAGCATTCCTAGCATTAGAAGTTCGATAACAAAGCGAGAAGGGCGGGGAACGATAGCCCTCGTTGGGTGCTAGTAGTCGTAATGTGTGCGCCCCACAAATCTTCTGTGACATCGACATACTCGCTCTTGTGGGACGTCACACGGGGTCACTGGCTTACATCATACCAGTGAAAGATCGCAAGGCACTGCGACCTCAGATGAAACACTCAAGCTTACATTAAAATGGAAGAAAACATCTTAAAGGACTGATAGCCAATTTTTATGGTCCTTATTTTTCTAGAACATCGGAAAGCTTGCAGGTCAGAGTGTCTAATTACAGAATGGTAATGTGGAAAATGTCGTGAAACATTTTAATAAGAATTTTTCAATCTGTGCCGAACATGAAGTCTTGCACAGAAGTGACAACACTAGTGCGCAGGAGAGGTTCGTGTTTGAGCGTGACGGTTTACTGCGCATGTGCTGCTGCTCTACATTGCCCACACGCAGCCACGAAAGCAGCGCTGCTTCTCACCTTGCAACTCGTTTCACCTCTTAAGCAGCACTGAACAGAGCAGACAGCTAATAATATATATCCAATTTTCAAAAGTAATGATGGCGCGCATGACAGCATCTGCCTGCGCACAACGTGATCGTCTCCGTAATCGAGCTTAAGCTTTATCCGCTAGGCTGTCCGACGTACCGGTTCATGTTACATTTAGGCGCGATTTAAAGAATAAATCCTACTCGCAATGTGAAAATGATGCTGGAATCTGTCACTATATTGCACTATCTTTCTATTTCTACCAGGTTCTAATCGTATGTTCTGACCAGTTGTTGGTCCCATTAAAGCCAACGTTCGCCTCTAATCATAAGTACCCACGTACACAGGACGATCCAACAGCACATACGTTTCAAGGCGTCAATTTTGGTGTCGGGGGCCCTTTAATTCTTTATCACTGCATTTGACACTTCACTCTATGAAAAAGCAAGCAAGTTTCATAGCAATAGTGTGTCACTAAAGTATTCCTTGCAAGTCACGCTGATCTAGTAAGGACATGGACGCAATAACACACACACAGCTCATAAAAGACTAACTCGTGTAACACAAGACATCAAAGGCCTCCATAGGTGCAAACAAGTGGGCATTTATGGCCCAGTAACATTTTACAAAGAGTTATCACCACCTTGTAATAACATAAAATAAAAATGTCTAGGTATTAAAAATGTTTGCAAACAGAAGAATAAATAGCACATGAAAACACAACATAAATTGCACGCTAAGAGCAGCCTTTGAATTTTTCTGTGGTGCGCCAGATCTGCACTGAAGGAAGTGACTTTTGGTGCTTCAGACGTGTAGCCTTTGAAGTAGAAAAAAATGAAAGTTCTGAACAGTAGTCTGTTTTTGAGGCGTGAAAAACTCCCTCTGAAAAGCCTTAGTCCATTGTGTACATGTCGCTCTTTGTGCATGCTAAAATTTACGACACAGATAAAACTAGGCAATTTAAAAGAAAACTTGCAATTCATCAAATAGGAACCTTACATGAACACATTTAAGGCACACTCAAAATTTTCAATATGTCCTTTTTTTCATCTGGCAAACTAAGCACGGCCTGCTGAGGTACTACCATTTCAAATCACAGTGAATTGTCACACACGCGTGGGAAATAAAACAAATGACCTTAGTATGAAGAAAATATTTCAAGGAGCACTGACACCAAATTTACGCCTAGCTATTTTTTCTGTTGCATAGGTAGCTAAGTAGCTTAAACCCACTTATCACGTCTGGAAATTTACTTTTCTCAAGCGCAGATGGTAATTATTTGGAGACACGTTTATAACAGCCAGTTACTGTTTCACGGAACGTCTAAGAGGTGACACAGTAAGAGCGTGATCACAAGTACTGCTTGGCCATGTGAGCACACAAACACATGCACGGAGCGGAGAAATGGCGGCTGCACCACACCGATCCCCATGGCAGTACACTTGCTATCGATGTTGAAGCCCTTGTCGACCATGGCGTCTTGCTCAATGGTTGAAGTTTACTCAGACGTCCAAATGCTCAACGTAGGCTTTGTCGAAAGCACGCCCACCAGATCAATCACTTACAAAAGTTATTAGTCCAGCACGAGAACTCCAACCAACAAATTTAGTGTGTGAACACCTTTGTAGTGTGAGTATGTCAGGATGCGGCAAGACGCACAGTGGGATTTGTCAACCTCCACTTCAGTGCAGTAAAGCACAATCCTGACGTCTCTGTAGGCCGCAAAATATTTGGGCCCATTCTTTTGCACTACAGCCTTACTTGGCCATGGCATAGCTGCTTTCAGAAGAACTGCCATGTGGCCTATAGTCCCATAAAAGTAACGGTGAACAGTACTTTCGGACACTGTAAACATTGTTGCTAAGGATTTAAAAGAGAAAAATGTTTTCAGACGAACAAGGACCAGGATCACTCGTTCCAGAACGCTTCTCTCCCTTTCAATGTGTTTTCGGCTACACACTCGGAGATACACACGGGAAGTTCATTGATTCTACAACCCGTAAATGCTTTAACAGCCGAGGTGCATGAGATCAATATTAGACTTATTTTAGGGTTGAGAAAGAGTCTGTGCACGCTTGCACTGCCTTGTCATTGGAAATGGTCTCGTTCTCACTGAGACGCAAGATGCCCTCAAACGCAGTCTGCTCATCTTGAACACTTGGTTGGTCGGAGCTGAATTCCAACTCGGCAGCACATGGCTCCACAGCACCCTCAGCCATGCTAGATTCAAGTACTGGTATTTCTGGCAACACACAGATAATAAAAGACAGTGTTTTGAAACAAGCAAGACCAGAATAATTTTTCACGATTCTTACACACAGTGTCACATTACCTCAACAAAGGTACAGATCATGTAGTATCTGTTTAATTTGACTACAGCAACTCAACATGAAATGTTATTAATCTAGAGAAGGCATCACAAAAAGCGTCTCATTCACACTCAGTAAACAACGTGACCTGCACACTATCAGGGAAAAGACAGCATGAAAGAAGACACAAAACAGATCAGGTGCTCAATCTGTTTTGTGTTTGTGTTTTTTTTTCTTGTGTGTAGTTCAGAATTGTTCACTAGAATCAACAAACTAGTCCTTCAAGACGATTTTATTCATAGATACTATTGGAGACAAGGTTTTCCTAGCTTAGCAAGTGCACACGCCCTTGCTAACGCCCGAATAGAGTTCAGCTATCTATTTTTTTTAAAATTGACTGCTTTTTAGCAGAAGGTCCACCACACTAAGCCATATCAATTACAGCTACATACAGCAATAAACATCAGAAATAAACATGATCATTGATTAACGATACCAGAGTCGTTTGATAACTCTCTTGGCGATACCTACAAATATAACATTTCTCTGTCAACATTGCAAGGGAAGAATTCACTGCAATGGGATTCTTAGAACTAGTGACAGCATAAAAACTTGGCAACAGCTATATTTATGTTACCACTGCTTTCATTTTTTTTTTTTACAACAAAGTGAATAGCTTATTTAGTGATCTTCATAGTGCCACTATTTTGTGCTTTCGTTATCCTGCTCCACCCAAAGTCTTTGTCTGCAGTACATAAAAATATGTAGAAGCAAAATTTTTTTCAGGGGTGACATTTTTTAGATGCTTATCTTAAAGTTCGAGGTACTGTTGATACTTTCTTTACGTCAAAAAATACATGTGAAATCCTTATTTCAATGCACCGAATTTGATTTGATAATTACGAAGTTTATGGTCCTGTTTTCCGATTCATCCGGAGGCATTACAGGTGACGGGCACGGCACACTGTTGAGGCTAGAGCTCGTTGGTTTGGCAGTAGAAAGTTCTGATAGCATGCACACACAAAAATTGGCCGCGTATCTGCGTGCTTCGCTGCAAATGTCGTCTAAAGACGATAGAAGAGGCGCTGCGTGAGATATGGACGCCATCTGGCAATACGTCGGAAACATGAGTGCTGTGTTGCGGGCTGGTAGTCCCGGCGCAGCGGCAGGCGAAGACCGGCGGTGACCAACTCGACCGGTGGGGACGCCGGCCAGCCCGAACGCGCTGTTTGGCGCGGTGCGCCGAAGGAGAAGAAACGTCCGCACTCAACGAGTACTCTCCACAAACTCTCTTATTTACACGTCGCCTGGGTAAAACAGGAATGCCAGAGCGGCGCCCCCTGTCATTCGTACAATGCAATACTGAACCGAAACCGAAACACAACATGAGCTTGTGCAGGGGGCACGGAGGAAGACTAGTTTCAGCGCAGTCGCATTTTCAGCGCACCTTAAAAACTAGGGTTGTAACATGGTAGGGCGAGTAGGGCCAGAAGGACCGTCACGACGAAAACCTGCCTCCTCAGTCGTATTCGCCTGGAACGTTGGTGTGGCTTCGCGTTCCCTCCTCCGCTCCTGGCCTTTCCACAAAGCTACTGCCTAAGTACGAAGGCCCTTCAGGCGTCCTACGTCAAGCATCCCCAGTTAACTATATTATTGAGCCTGTTCAATCATCTACGGACCGCCGTCGTCGCGGCCGCGAGACTGTTCACGTCGATCGACTGAAGCCGCATTATGACCCACCAGTTGTACCTGTTGCTTAGGTCGCCAGGATGGCTCCTTTTCCGCGGGGGAGTGATTTGTAACATGGTAGGGCGCAGACAAGAACGCCTGCGAAAGAAGAACACGAAGACGGTGTTGTTGGCGCTCGCGCTTGCTCGGCTTGGACCGCTGATCGCTTCAGCTGTGGCAATCTTTTAATAAACGCGTTACTGTCTCAACGTTAAACGCATACCATCAAGGTCTTTAAAATTGCGTATCTATGTATTTTCTATTAAAGGAACACACCACCTAATGCTTACCTAATGATGTTACGCCTCAGATATGCGTAATATTTACTTTTTGACCGACAACGTTCACAAGTATGAACAGCCGTACCAGTTCAAGATGGGTGGGCGGTAAGCAAGTGGTTCAACTTTGGCCGGTTGGCTGAATCGGGTGACGTGCCGACAAACAGAAAGACAGAAAGACAGACCAAAATTTATGCGTTTAAGTTCCCGAAGAAAGACTATCGCCTTTAAAAATTACACGAACTCCCGCTAGAGGGGACCATGAGGCGATGCGAAGCCGGAGCACTTGCACGATCGCGTTCCGTTGGCATTCGCTGGGCATGCTACCGACCTCGCGTCGTGGAACGCGAAGAGGAACACTACGCGCGTCATGTCTTCCCTCTAGCCTGGCCGGTAATTCTGACAGTGCGTGCGGGGAACGTTGAAAGGCGCGCGAGAGAGAGGCATCGTAGGAGAGGAAAGAGCGGGGAGGGGGCGCGCATGCGCTGGCTCTCATCGCGGCGCTGCGCAGGAGAGAATTTCGGCATGTCGAGCCCGCATTTCAGAGGAGCCAACCGAGGCTAGCGCTGGACTGAACGCGCGCAGCGCTCTACTATTTGAAGGAGAGGAGACTAGAGCAGGAGAGTAGCGTATGCCCCGCGAGAGCAGAAGCGAGAACGCAGGAGAAGCGCAAGCAGGTGCTGGTAGAGAAGTGGAGAGAGTAACGCGCAGCTGTTGGACAGAGAGGAGGAGAGTCGCGCATGCGTAGTGTGCCGCGTTACATAACCCCGAGCAAGAAATACTTCGCATCTAAAAAGAGTGGGGTTGCGCTGATGAATCATCTCCCGTCATGTACATAGGAATTCTGCCCAGGACTAGTTTCCTGGTAATGCCATGAAACTATTGTGACTTAAGCAAAAACGAACATGCAATTACAGAAAAGGGTGTAACGAAACGTCCCAAGAATATACATAGCAAAACATACATAGAACAGCTCATACACGAATCAACATGTTGTTGTAACAAGCTTTAAAGGCAATGCTGATCACACAGAAACCTACTCGATGCATCTCGTGCCAATGTTCGCGAAGCTCTCTCAAGTGATGACCTCTTCCGCATCAAATCTTCTTTGTGATGACTCCGTACAGGCAGGTATTGAGAGGGCACTGCATTCTTCTTCAGCATTCTTTTTGATAGAGTTCAGACTTCTGGTGCTAGAATATGATGGAAAAGTAGTGTAGTTACACTTGAAAAATGTGTCAAGCTACACGCACGCTCTTGCAATTAGAAAATGTGTCTATACAGACACTAACGAAATCATATTACTAGAAAACAAACCCAGTTTTAGTTTGCCATTGCGAATGCACTCATGTTTTTTTTTTATTACTTGCTCGTTGTCAAAATCAGTGCTATAAACAGCAGTGCATAAGTTGTCTCTTTGATCGCAGGAAGGAGCCCGCCAATGCGGCACGAAAATGCATTTTCGTATGAGCATGTGACCATGAGCAGCCGAGAAAAGCACGGGAGCCAGAGTCACTTATAATCTCTGCGAAAATCGCGGGCTCTCCCGAGCTTAGCCATCAGTATTACTCATACATCAAGATGACTCAAATTATGCTTCTACACATGCGATCAAAAGCACCGCTACACTTATCTTCATGTAATGTAATCTGATTAGGAATGCTTCTTTCCAGTAAGAGTAGTGTTTCGCGGCGCGACGGTACCGAGCAGACAAACGAAATTGCGAGATATGTAAACTGTTCGCTTACCTGTCGTACCTTCATGGGCTTCGTCACGGGCTTGCCTATGCGGAGTTTATTCACCCACGCCTTTTTGAGGCGCTCGTCTGAGGGAAGCAGTGCAGGCTCAATTCGCCACTCACTGCACGGTGTGTGCATTGAGGTAGTAGTTGTTGTTGTTGTACTCAGCAAATACGGTTGCTTTTGTACTTCTTCATTTTCGACATATCAAAGTGTCATGGAAGCGCCGAAACAGTGCTCTACAGTCGCTTAAACGACCGCAAACGCGATCATACAAGCAACAACACGTGTATTCCTAAGGGCGTGGGACATTTTGATAATCTCAAGAGCGCTTCCAGCTGCCGCCGCACGACGGCGCCACCGTCTGTGCAAGTTGCGAATAGCGCAGTGGGCTCCACGCAAGTGCACTTCTATTGGTTGCCAAGGAAGCCCATAAGGCTCTCATGATTCATTTCTCAGGGTCTGAATAAAGTTAATTCCCTCTCTGTATATCTTCCTCACGTTAGCGTATGTTATAAAGCGTCGCGGGAGAGTGAAATAATGACAGGGCGTAACACAACGCGAATTACGTAACTAGTGGGTCCTTTAAAGCTTCCAACCCATTACAAAAGGTTCAGTCATAATTCTTCATCGTCATCAACCGTCGCATAAAGAAACTGGACATAATGCCTTACAGATGGTACCTCGCTTCTCCGCAGAATGACGAGTAACGTCTTGGTGGGTGCTTCCGAACTCGACAAAAATTATGATTTGTGGCGTAGTGGGTACGTTGCTAGTGTAGTTGTATTAGTAGCCACAAGAGAGTTTATAACGGACTCTAGAAATAGCGTTTTTCAAGCTTTCGCTGTGACTGTGCTCCGCTTTCCGCGCAGGCCTGGCGTTTTTTTAGAAGCGTATACCTTTTTCCTCTTTATTTACTCTTTATTCCTCTTTATATATATGTATATATATATATATATATATATATATATAGATATATATATATATTGTAGCGAAGCGTTGGAAGCCTGTAATGGGTCGTCCTCTCCCGCTCTTCTCCGACAGCACGCTCCTCGCACTCGAGTCCGCGCTCTGTCTTGACTGTCGCCGTTGTGCTTCATCGACTAGTGCCGTCAATAAAGGCCTTTATAATTTGGTGGAGAGTGCTGCGCCGTCCAACCAGCTTCGGTCTCCGTTCGATGCCACTGGCGCTTCGATCCCGTACCGTGCCCTCTACCATGTCTCAAGATGCCGCCCAGCAAACGCTTCCCCTGTACCGACACCATGCCCTGGTGTCCCCCGCATCCATGACCCTCCTGTCTTCACCGGCGCGGATGGCACTGACGTGGAGGACTGGCTCGCGATATACGAGCGCGTGAGTGTACCCAACAAATGGGACGAGGCAGGGAAACTGAGCAACCTGGTTTTCTACCTCGCGGGTGTGGCAAGCCTCTGGTACAATAACCACGCAACCGACTTCCTCACGTGGCCAGATTTCAAGACCGCCATCATCAACCTGTTTGGCCGCCCCGCCGTAGGTAAACTGGAAGCCGAACAGCGTTTACGTTAACGCGCTCAGCAGACCGGTGAGTCTTTTACGAGCTACATCGAATACGTCCTCGACTTGTGCAAGAATGCCGACGACACCGTTTCTGAGTCTGACAAGATCCGCAACGTTATAAAAGGCATCGACGACGATGCCTTCACCATGCTGCTTGCCAAGAACCCTCGTACGGACAGATGTGATCACGCTCTGCCAAAGCTACGAGGAGCTGCGCCGGCAGCGGTTGCTGACCCGTCGACCTCCATCACGCGACGATCTCGCTGGCTTGTCGGCCATTTCTGATCACTCGATCTTGCTCGCCGAGATCAAGTCATTTGTGCGCGAGGAAATTGCCCGCCAGTTTTCTCGTGGCCTTCCCTCAGTCGCAGCATGTTGAAATGCCGTCGACCACACTGCTGCCTCCTTACGTCGCGCTATTCAACAGGAAATCGCGGAGGTGGTGCCGGGATACCACCAGCCACCTCCGGCGCCTGCGCCGCTCAGTTACGCGCAAGTTGTAGCCAGGCCACCCCAAGCGATCCCTGTGTCTGCCCCACATACTTACGCCGAAGTCGTCGCCAGACCACAGGCCTTCTAGGCGAGTGTGCCGTCTGCGTACGCCGACTTCATTCTAGGCCGCGACTGCAGCCCACCATGCAGTACTATCAGCCTCGCGGGCCGCAGCCCTGCAGCTTGTCGAGGAGCTTCGGCCTCGCGGGCTCGAACGGCGGGGTCTTCTCGCCGCAGCCGCGCAGCTTGTCGAGCAGCTTCGGCCTCGCGGGCTCGAACGGCGGGGTCTTCTCGCCGCAGCCGTGCAGCTTGTCGAGCAGCTTCGGCCTCGCGGGCTCTCACCTCAGGATTATGTCTGCGAGCGCGCGCTGCCGCCGCCTTCCGTGCCCTCCGTTCCGCAGCCTTGTCTTCGATCTGGCGACTCCGAGCTAAAGAGAAAGCGTGCCAAGAGGGAGCCTCATGGCGCGTTACTTCTGAAATGTTGTATTCGTGTGTCGTTGAAAACACGAGACGTGGTAAAGAAGAAAGAACGCCGCACAGGCGAACACGCACGAGAGTGTCACTCGTCAACGTCGTCATCTTCCTACTGCATACCAGAACGCGCGCAGTAAAGAAAAAAGAATGCCACGCAGGCGAACACGCACGAGAGTCTCACTTGTCGACGTCGTCTTCTTCTTCTACTGCCTACCAGAACGCGCGCTTCTCACGATCTAGAGGTGGCTACTACAACGCTACAAACAAACGGAGGATGGACAGACCAATGGCATAAGGAGCTTCGCCCCTAAAATGACGTCTTCAAATGTCCGGTGCCTATGACAACCTTTTTGCAAGCTGCGGACCATCACTGCTCTTTCTACATCAAACTGCGGACAAAGCCAAGTAACATGCTCAATGTCCCCGATGTCACCGCAGAAGGCAGAAAACGGGGAAGCGTATCGCCCAGTCTAGAATGACCAAGCCGTGGTGTATGCGGAGCCGGTTCTTATGCGGTACAACAGCGTCGCTTGTTCACGAGAAAGTCGGCACTACAAAGACTGCATCGTGGCCTACCTCAAGAAAAGTTCACAAAACAATCTCTGGCGCTCGATAAACCCTTACTGGCAAGAGCTTTAATGTAAAGTTTCAGTGGAACCCATCCCACGTTGGCATTGAAGGCATCTAAATCTAAGCACACGGGCCTCAAGCATTTTCGGTTCATAGAAAATGCAGCCGCCGCGGCTGGCATCTGTCAGAATTACCGTATGACGTCTAAATGTTAGCGAATTAACGAGAGTTTGTTACGATTAAACAATACATACTCTGGACGGCTACAGAGAGCGCGTCCGAATTATCCGATATTCCGAAGCAACGGGTGTCGAATGAACGGGTTTCTAGCGTGTAAAATACTCAAATTCTAAAACATTAATTTTACGACCCGTGTTGATTTCCGTGAAGTCACCCTCAAAGGAATTTTTCAGCGTGTAATAAAAACGGCGAAAACTAAATGTAAGCACCCAGCCTCGTGGTCGAGTATTCAATATCTGACGATGAGGTTGGTAGGTAGCAGTTGGGTGTATTGCTTCTGGTCGAACATTGTAGATCGCAGTTCAGCCGCGATCAGCCAAGAGCTCAGGTCAAGGGTGAGAAACGTGCACAAAAATTAGCCCAGGCGGAGTTGAGGAGTTTCCATTTGGGCTTGTTCGTAGAACATCGTCGACGAAAATAGCGCAGGATGTACGAAAACGCGTGAAGAAGATACAGATCACAGACACTAACTTTCAACAAAATGTTTATTTTGCATGTGCACAGCTACTTATACTGGACACCTGACAAAAAACATCACACATGCGCACAGATGCTTCTAATGTCGCTGCTGCCCTGGCATGTTTATCTAGAAAAGTCAGCTCTTATTCACTCAAGGTAACGGATGGGCAGCTAACGCAATGGTGACCCGCCCGTGAAATGACGGCTCCCTCGATGATTTCTTGCGTAAGGGATGACTTACATCGAGTTAAAGTCATGCAGCTGTCAAAAAAGGTTCATGCCGACAGTCGTGACAGTGCACACCAAGATGACCTTGAATCACGCTATTCACATTGTAGTAGTGTTCTCTTAGCCGATCACTGAGGCATTGAGCAATTTGGCCGATGTACAATCTTCTACCACTTTCTGCCATGTACCCTTATCGGAAACAATGACGCCTATAGGACACCTACCTTTGTGCGTCTTGACAGAGAACAAAATTGGTAGCAGATTTCTAAAGTGAACCTAAGTAGATTAGAAATAGATTATCGCTTTTTGGTGCGGGGTTCTGATGATGTTATTTGCAACCTAACTGACCACATCAACCTTGGTGCCAAGGCATTTTCGGTCGATAATAAATACTTGTTTCATTTCCTGTCTCTCGAGGGGTTGCTGTCGTGTGTAGAAGAGGCAACTGGCAAGCATAACCTTGTGCCCTTTCGAAATGACGCAGGTATCAGTGCCGGTGGTTTTAAAAGTTAGCTGCTAGCCTTAGTACATATAACATTCCGCATTGATTCCTTTGCTCTTACGGTGAAACTGCGATTTGAAGAGTGGACCAGTTTAAGCTTGGCTTCCGTCCGTGCCGGGAGATTAGTCAGAACGAGGCTTAGCGGGCCGATGGCGAGGGCGAGAGAGGCACAGCGCGCGCCGAGCCACGAGTTGTCGAAGCCGAGGAACGCGCGCCAGGCACAAGGGGCCAGAGAGTGGCGAGGGGCATGGGAGGAAAGCTCGCGCCGAGCTACACCACGCCCGCCCGAGCCAAGGAACGACGAGCGGGCGCTAAGCAGACGTCCCGCGGGTGTCTCAACTACCGTTACCAGAAGGGTAGAGCCAAGAAGGTGCTTTCATCTGATGAGGGGCAGAAGCGGTGACAAAAGAAGCCGAAAGCGAGCGTCAGCGGTCTAAGCGCCATCCAGGTGATTCTGAGTATCGGGCGAGGTCTACTGAAGCCAAAAGGCGAAGAAATGTCGAAGATACCGAATTGCGAGTCACGAAAGTTGCTACTCATCGACTATATGACGCAACGCTGCTCGACGAGAGAAGACGAGCAGCCCCGCGCCGAAGAGATTCCGAATTTGGTTTACGTGCCATGGAAAGCTTTCGCCGAAGAGAGAGGCTATACATGTCGGGAGCTCACGGCCAATTCGAACAAGACTTTCTCCAGGTTGAATTTGGCCACATCCAAGTTGTAGCCAAGAGAAGAGCCATGTTAAGGCCTCTAGTTTTGCTGTTTCCTCAACCTACGCATCATCATTGCGAAGCTGGCCCGAATTTTTGTTCCTGTCCGAATGATGTACCAACCAGCCAGACCAGCAATGGGGTGAAGCGCTCATTAAAGGTCAAAAGCGGCGTAGGCATGAATGTAGCTGGCGTAACCTACGCCGAGGAAATGCTGAGGAAGCGCAAAGAAGCCTCAACCGAAGGCTCCTCAGCAAGGAAGCTTTCAAAGCGCCATAAAGCGGGCGCACCGCATGGACGGCCTCCTCACTGAGGTAAGGAATACTACACTGCTTCCGAAAGAGCCTGTAAACAAGGTATGCCACGAAAAGCGCAGGGCAAACGCAAGGTGCCCTATTCGTTAAAACAAAGAATCGAAGGCGGCGCTGGTAGCGCCAACGGGCGCCGTGTTTCAACGCGCGACAAAAAGCAGAAACTACTTTCTGACGCAAACAGAAGCTGCCAGCAGCGCATAAAGTACAATTCCTAGTTGTGAACAATTGTTTTTAAAGAAAGCAAGTCTGTCTATGTGAGTGTTTTACATGCGCCGATCGGTTGACCACATCGCTGTTGGGTGACACTACCTCTATATGGACACACTAGCGCTTTATGTCAGGGTGCACCAAGACTTCAGTGACGTACTTCCGTCACGTTTAGAAGGTCGATACAATGGGCGCAAACCGATGAAATGGACAAACTGTAAGAAAAAGTATTGCCCCCGAGAATCGAACCTACGACCTCTCGGTCCGCGACGATAGACTCACGGCGCTCTTCCGTATAAGCTTCCGTGGCAGATGAGCGACACTCCACAAACGCGCCTTATATCTCTCGCACATACTCTCGCACGGTGCTTCTCTCTGTTGGCGGGGTGGGGCGATGCCGCCGTCTGTGAGCAGTGAAGTGAAGTAATGCGACGATAGAGAACGATTGGGCGACGACGCAGTTAAAGCGTGGCCTCCATGTTTTAGCAGCATGCAGATTTCCGGCCGGCGTATAATCTCGGAGGCCATGGTTGCAGCGTCTCGATTCCTACGAAAACACTGGCCGCTCTAGCATCGGCTAGTCGCCCTAGACGCAGTTGCGTTCCTCTCCTTTCTCTTCGTGTTAGCGTGTGGCGACTCGTTTTCGGAATAGCGTAGATGGTGTAGCTTGCACATGCACCAACGGTATTCCTCCGCCGCCGACTGCTTCGAATGCGATAGCAGGGACTAATAAATTGCTACAATAAGCGCTGCAGAAAGGTAACGATGTCGACAGGCGAATGTTGTGCCTTGGTGAAACGAGACAAAGGCCAGCAGGACATGGAACGCCTGCGCACTTTCGCCACTGAAGCTACGAAAAACTTTCTCCTGTGTTCCTGAAGCGCAGTGTGGTAGTGCAGCGCCTCGTTAGGTAGTGATCACAGGCGTAGGTTACCCTATTACTCCGGAGCGTACCAGCGTGCCGTTTCTCTCGTTAACTCATATCGCTTTGAAGAAGTGCTTATTGAGTACCAGTGTTTATTACGTGCTTGTTGATGTCAATTTGCGCGCAATTCACGATACGTTGCTTCCGCGGGTATGTTAGCAACTTCACCTACCAAATGGGTAAACCATGATCATGGGCGTTAGTCGTCGCGATGGAGATGTGCCACTAGGCGTCAACGTGGGTGCATCCACGTCAAATGATGCTATGCTGCCAAACAACAATGGGCATTGCACAAGCTCTCATTTATCACTACACAATAAGCACTACTTCTGTCAAGGCACGCTTCACTTTCGTGTTATACCGATGCTTATGACGGAGGGATCAGCCACGTTATTTTTCACCGCTTTCAGGGTCAAGTAATGACTATAATTCCTTCTTTACGGTGCAATAATAGCTCTCGTTGCCACGTGTGTGGCAAATATTCTTTTTAATTTCATCACAATTAACGAAAAAATTGGGGCAACCCCGCACCAGTGGCACGATGGCTCAGGTAGCGGCGAAGCTCGCTTGCAATAGTGCACCACTAGTGCAAGCGAACTTCGCTGCTGCCTTAGTCTTCGCTCCAGTAGTGCGGTGTTGCCCCAATGCTGGAAGCAGCCGCGGATCGAGTGCTCGGACTGCCGGGAAAGAAGCCCGTATCCCTCCATCGCTTAAACGACACGGGTTTGGCGGGGACAGGTCACGTAACCAGCGTTACGTGATCTTGGTGGGGACATGTCACTTGACTAGTATTACGCCATTTCACGTCATGTGAATAGTGTTACGTGCTTTTGCCGGAAACATGTCATGCAATTAGTGGTATGTGATATCACGCCACGTCGAATCTGTCGTCTATTCCACACATCCACACACAGATGCACGACCTAGCAGAAGAAAAAAATACACGCAGTCGTGGATATACGTGAGTTTGGCGAGAACATGTCAGGTGACTAGTGTTACGTGATTAGGGTGGCAGCATGTCGCGTGACTAGTGTTTTACGCAACTCTTCCCTCTCTTTTACGCTGAAGTTTTACGCTGAAGTTTACGCTGAAGAAATGAAAGGTCTCTTTTGCCGCGCCAATCCAGAGATGCCCGAGGACAAGCAAGTCCGTCATCTCATGCGAGGTGAAAGAAGAACTCTTTGGAGGCCTCGCGAGAAACCCGCCAACCACCGTCGAGGAGTTCATCAGTGAGGCAGCCACGATTGAGAGGGCGCTCACCTTTCGAGGGTGACAGTACGAACGCCGCCTAGAAGCTAACTGTCCAAACTGCAGACACAGACTTGAACAGCATAGATAGAACTAATCTTCGACCAGGTAATCCGCGCAACTGATCGCGAGGAAAACTTTGCCCGACAGTCGAACCACAAGTGTCCCTCTGTCCGACGCCACCCGAGAAGAGCTACAACACGATCTTGCATCAACGCAACGTGAACCACAAGCAGCCGGAACGTCTGCACCCGAAGTGATGACCTATGCCGCTGAACTACGCAGCCAAAGACATCCGACCAGCTCGCAATGGGAACCCTACACTCCCCCGGCCGCCGCCACGCTCGCAGCATGCCTGGCCGCGCCTCTACCACAGCACCTTTTCGCCAGCGCATGCTACTGTTTTCCGTACCTATGGTTTTCCGTGCCTATTCTGCCACGGAAAACCGACGTGCGGCGCATGCAAGACCACAGACCGGTCTGCTTTCACTGCGGTGAAGCTGGGCACCTTCTCTGAGAATGCCCCTACCTCCTTTTAGGCCTTCGTGGATTGTCCATTGACGCGCCACCGCCAAAACGCAGGCGAAAGACCTCAAGACATAGAGCAGCACCTCCGAGACACGCTGAAGCGACCCCTGGTCGCTCGAGGTCTCCTTCACCGTATGACACAGCGCTCCCCTTCACCACACCCACGAGACGCTAACGCGGGTCTAAGGTCGCCCAGCCCTCGTAGGGGAACTAAAGGCAGCGATGTCTGGAGGTACGCCGCTTCAAAGCTACACTCAAGAGACACTCGATCGACGACCCCAAGACAAGAAACAAAACTGAAACTCAAATAATGTTTCGCAGACACGACAGCGCAGCGCGAGAAGTCGACGATTGTTCAACTTAACCCTGCATCGCCGCTGCTAAGTGCAGCTAGCACCCGACGTAGCCGTGGTCGTACGAGGCACACACCACGCAGTCGAGGCCGAACAACGACGAACCAGGACGCTGAGCGCCGACTTGCACCTGATCGTCGATCGACTTCCAGTTAGCGCCCTCGTGGACACCGGCGCTGATTATTCAGTAATGAGCGCACAATCCGTAGCGCAGCTCGAAGGTGACAACAACGTGGGGCGGCCGGCGCAAATTCGTACAGCGGGAGGCCATCTCATAACGCTGTTAGGAACGTGTACAGCGCGGGTGACTATCCGTGGTAACCTTTATACGGCCATCTTCGTGATTGTGCAGTTGTGCTCTCGAGACGGGATGGACATCCTGCAATCTCGGTTTGCAACTTGCAATCTCGGTTTGCGACCCTGCCTACGGAGCGATCATTTCAGCGCAGGAAGACCAACCGTATGTCACGCTTGCCATCATTGATGAGCAGGTCACCATCCCACCTCATGCTAGCATCTTGGTCTCCCTGATAGCGGACGAAAGCTCAAGTAGAGATGCTCTCGTCGAAACAAACACGCAGCTCCTGCTGAGCCGTCAAGTAGGCGTCGCACATGGGATAGTTAACCTTTGTGAAGGCCGTGCAGAAGTGCTCATAAACAACTTCAGCTCGGAGCGCAAGTACCTTAACAAGGGCATGGCAGTCGTATTCTTGCAAGTGACCGTGGAAGCAAGCTACTCATTCGCGTTATTGGAACATCGACAAACTCCGGTGGAGGACGATGACATTAAATTCGACGTCAACACTGCCCTTGTACCACAAAGACAAGATGAGCTACGGGGCCTTCTTCACCAATACGCCGAATACTTTTTTAAGTTTACAAAAATCCAGCAAACGCCGCTTGCGAAACATCGCATAATCACGGACCAATCGGCACGCCCCATCCGCCAGAGCCCGTACCGCGTTTCAGCCCGAGAACGTGATGCAATCAAGGAACAATTCGAAGAAATTCTTCGTGATCGCATCGTCCAGCCATCTAGCAGTCAATGGTCGTCCCCCGTTGTGCTCGTGAAGAAGAGAGACGGTCCGCTGTGGTTTTGCGTCGATTATCGACTCCTTAATCGCGCCACGAAAAAAGACGTCTACCCGCTCCCCAGAATCGACGATACGCTGGATAGACTCAGCAGCGCGAAGTATTTTTGTTCGATGGACTTGATGAGTGGCTACTGGCAAATCGAGACCGATGAAACAGACCGCGAGAAAACTGCTTTCAGCACACCGGATGGCTTCTTCGAATTTAAGGCCATGCCATTCGGACTTTGTTCCGCACCAGCAACATTCCAGCGTGTAATGGACACTGTGCTTGCAGGCCTGAAATGGCAAACATATCTCGTCTACCTGGACGACGTGGTCGTCTTCGCTCCGACCTTCGATGAGCACCTTCAGCGGCTCCAAGCTGTGCTCGAAGCGATTAAGTCTTCAGGACTGACCTTGAATTCCATGAAGTGCCACTTTGCCTACGACAAGCTTTTGTTCCTCGGTCATGTAATTAGTCATCACGCCGTGCTCCCGGACCCCAAGAAGACTGCCGTCGTTGCAAAGTTCTAGCGGCCCACAGACAAGGAAGCCTTTCGCAGGTTTCTGGGCCTCTGCGCGTACTACAGGCGTTTTGTGAGGAACTATCACTTAGCCGAGCCTCTCATACGCCTCACTAGAGCAGACCCGCAATTCACGTGGAGTGAGCCTGAGGAAGATGCGTTCAGAGAACTTCAACGTCGTCTGCAAGCGCCGCCCATTTTTGGCCACTTCGACGAGAATGCAGAGACAGATATACATACGGACGCAAGCGGTGTCTGACTAGGCGCCGTTCTCGTTCAGAAAAAGAGCGGCTTCGAACGTGTTATCGCCTACGCCAGCAGGGCACTATATAATGCTGAGAAGAACTATTCGATGATCGAAAAGGGTGGCTTGGCATCGTTTGGGCTTTAACTATATTTCGCCCATACTTGTATGGCAAGCCATTTAGAGTTGTGACCGACCATCATGCACATTGCTGGCTGGCCAACCTGAAAGACTCTTCTGGCCGCCTAGCGCACTGTAGTCTACGCCTACAGGAGTTCGACGTCACCGTTGTTTATATATCAGGGCGGAAACACTGTGATGCCGACTGCCTGTCTGGAGCACCCGTTGACCCAGCTCCGGCAAATGCAGACGACGACGACGCTTTCCTTGGCATAAAAGTGCCAGCACCATTGTACAGGATCAACGCGACGATTCACACCTACGTCACGTCATAGAATACCTGGAAGGCAAGAATGACTCGCCGCCACGGTTATTCAGTCGTGGTATTTCGTCGCTATGGCTGCAAAACAACGTTCTCGTTAAGAAAAGCTTTTCGCCGAATAGATCGATGTACGTCCTCGTCGTGCCGAGAAGCCTGTGACAAAAGTCATAGACGCGGCTCACGATACACCTGTATACGGCCGGACATCTTGGCTTTATGCGTACTTTGAAAAGTATACAAGAAAATACTACTGGCCACGTCTGACCAACAGTGTCGCGCACTACGTGAAAACCTGTCGAGACTGTCAGCGCAGGAAAACTTCATTGAAAAGGCCGGTCGGACTTCTTAAACCCATCGATCCACCATCAAGACCCCTCCAGCAAATAGGCATGGATATACTTGACCCCTTTCCGACTTCAAATTCCGGGAACAAGTGGATAATGGTAGCGACCGATTATCTGACACGGTTTGCCGAAACAAAAGCACTGCAGTCAGGGTGTGCCCTCGAAGTGGCCAGATTTTTTCTTGAGGACATCGTTCTCCGACATGGCGCATCCGAGATCCTCATTACCGGGGCACGGCATTTACGGCGCAGCTGATGCAGCATATTCTACTTCAGTCACACCAGCCATCGGCGAACGACCGCTTATCACCCCCAAACTAATGGCCTCACGGAACGTTTGAACAGGACGCTTGTCGATATGCTCTCAATGTAACTAGACGTCAAGCACAAGACCTGGGACGAGATTTTGCCACACGTAACATTAGCGTACAATACTGCACACCAGGAGACAACGCGGATGACCCTTCGAGCTGGTCTACGGCCGCCAAGTTACCAGCATGCTCGATGCCATGCTGCCTCACGTTGACGACAACGATGTTGACGTGGACGTTCCTGGATTTCTTCAACGCGCCGAAGAGTCCCGCCAGCTGGCCCGCATTCACATCAAGTGGCAACACATCGACGCCCGTCATTACAACCGAAAACATCGCCACCAGCAGTACGCGCTTGGTGACAGTGTGATGGTATGGACACCCATCGGCCGCCGTGGTCTGAGCGAGAAGCTGCTTCGGCGCTACTTTGGACCCTATAAGGGCACTCGACAGCTGAGTTCACTTGTGTGCGACGTTGTCCCTGACGGAATGACACAACTTCAATGATGCCGGTCGCGTCCAAAAACTGTTCACGTCGTGCGGCTCGAGAGGTTCTACGACCGTTAACAGCCTTAGATTTTTTTGCCCATTGGTAACCATCTTAGTTGCCTTCCATTTTTTTTGCTCCAACATCGCGACGATGTTCCAAGGTAAATGTCTCTGGTAGTGAAGCTTCCATAGAAGCCCATACGTTCAGAAAATGGCTGCTCATCAGCTGCTCATGGGGCGTAGCGCCATCTGTGTGAGGAGGGAACACTTCCGGCGGAACAAAAAGTAAAGCGGATGAGACGCAATATCTGGTAAAAACGTGACCTCATTTTGTTGTCCCTACCGCGAAATGTGACCTCAAAATATTGTTCATAGGCCCCTGATGGCTAAGGACTCACGCTACGGCGAGCCGGCAAGCCCTTGGCGAGTGCGCTTGAAGCCAACGCTAGCTAAACTAATATCGACCGGGGACTAAACAGCGGTGTTTAAGTGTACTACCGTTCAATTCGCCTTGGTTTTACTAGAAAACCTTATTCTTGGAGCTTTTATTCTGCATTCGTGTCATCTTCTACAGCGTGAATAAAGTAGGCAGCAGCGTACCTCTCATGTTTGCAGCGTTGCTTATTTGCTTCGCACATGCGCAGGGGACTTAAAGAGCGCATTGCATGTGTGCTTCAGTTCTAACAAGAAGAAATGACGCCTGGTCACGCCAAAAAATGATATTTGGATTTTATTCAATGATCACGATAACGCAATTTACACACCCTAAATAATGCGCAAGAAATGCCGTAATACGTGCAAAAAGTGCACTATGTTTTGCATTATGTTCCAATAAATTAACCTTACGTCTAACGTATCAAGACATCAAGACAGGTAACTTAGCGATCTGCTCACCGATAACTGGAATTAGGCACTGCGTGTTCACGAAAGAAACCGGGCAGCAGGAATACTGATCCTTGAAAATCCAGCAAGCACACTACTCCGAACCGTTGCCCCGATGTCTTATCTAGACGAGAGGGCTCGCCAGGCATACGCGTGTTGCTATTGCATCCCTGGAACCCCACATCGTTTCCGCGAGTACCGAGGGACGCGTTCGGCGTGAAATGTTAGCCGCGTCGTGCCGTTGCTCATTGAACACCGCAGCCAACACGTTCACCAAAGATGAAATGCACCTCGCAACTTCGCGCACA
This sequence comes from Rhipicephalus sanguineus, assembly GCF_013339695.2. NCBI lineage: Eukaryota > Metazoa > Arthropoda > Arachnida > Ixodida > Ixodidae > Rhipicephalus > Rhipicephalus sanguineus. The sequence continues at coordinate 68,093 of NW_023615415.1, forward strand.
CCGAAATCAAGTTACCACCACAATAATTCACGGAATGCATGCAAGTGCAAAACACCAGAACACGTGAGGGGGCGTGTCGTTGCCGACGAACTTACGAGCGCGCCTTTCGATGCACCGCAAAGGCTGCACTGAATAACAATGACGTGCGCCTCTCTTCAGGGGGCGCTAAGAAAAAGGTTTTTCGTAATAAACACTATCATGCATACTTGGTACGTTGCACCTACATAACATTGTTTGGGAAATAAACGTAATTTGTAAACACGTTCAGGAGAGTTGCTTGTTGGGCAAGTTGGTACATACTTAGTTAACTAAGAAGAAGCCACAAACCGTCGAAAAACGGAAAAAGCAGAGCGGCAGGAAACAGACAGAGCGCAGAGACGCGGCACTAACAACTGACGTTATTTCGGAAAAACATTCCCCCCTAGAAGGTTGTGCAGCGTGGCACGATGAGCAGGATTTGTGACATAAAACATGTCAAAAAATACTGCGCTTGTAACACATGTGTGGTGAATTGCATCCCTTGAAGTTGTGACAAGTTTTACGTTGGACAGTCGGGTCGGTGTGTCAATGTTAGGTTGAGGGAGCATGAAAATCTTCTACCCACGGGCACCGGTGGTAACTTGCCGCTGCACTGCAAGTTGTGTGGTTGTGCGCCTCTGTTTGATAAGGTGACAATTTTAGGTAAGGCTAAGACGCAGCGAGAACGGGAGATTATTGAAGCATTCCATATCTGGAAACTTGGTCCAGACAAATGGTGCGGCTTCGGTTTATCTTACCAGGAAAGAATTTTCGTTTCTAGCACAGATGTGATCTGCTTACATTAGCTGTTTCTGCTTGCTGGCATTTGGGTTGTTTGGTTTTTGTTTGTCATCTGCGCATGCGTCGTACGGTCGAGGGGGGAAGGTTTTTCCGAAATAAACGCCAGTTGTTAGTGCCACGTCTGTGCGCTCTGTCTCTGTTTTCTGCCGCTCTGCTTTTTCCGTTTTTTTTGACATTTTGTGGCTTCTTTTGTAGTTAACTAAGTAATTTGTAAAACATCAAGATTTCTTCATCCTTGAATAAAACTTGGTTTTTCGCTATTAATGTTTGTTCCCTCCAAATATAGTCGCGCTTCAATCGCAGCACCCATAACTCCCCTTGCTGTTGTCGTTGGCAGTAGGTTCTGAACCGCTTTTCGCCCGAAGCTTCGCGACCTATTTGGATCGACCTTGGACGTTCTTTCGCGAGGGAGCAGTGCCACGCGTGCTAGTAAGGTATGAACCGCCTATATTCGCCACATGCTGTCTTGTGTGTGTTGATAGCGAATGCCTTGGTTTTAGGGTGACGCCCCGTTTGTGAGATAAACGGGGCACAAGGAATTAAGTACTGCGCAGGCGCCGATGTCAAGCCGATTGGGCGAGGAGGGCCTCCGGGCGTTCTTCTCGTTTTGTGTAGGACTGAGTCGGGCAGTTGTTGTTGGGCGGCGTTTCCTTTCGGCTGGCTATCCGCGGCCGTGTTATTCCCAGTTTAGTTTTCCTTTCGTGCACCGTGCTTCGTGTGGGCACAAGTTCTATAAAGAAGTTCCTTCAGTTTCTTTTACGCTGCTACTGCCTGCTTGAGTGCATTCTGGTTCGACTACGTGACAATACATATATATACGTTCTCTCGGTCATCCTAGGTATTGCATCAAAGGCAAGACAAATCGCCGCCGCGGGAGAGCAGGCGCCGGGTGCACTTGTTAGGCGATGTGAAGAAGACGAAAGGAGTGCGCGCCGGCATGATGATAGTTTATTGCAACACAAGACAAACTGTGGCTAGCTAAGAATGTTCTAGGCATCGTACTATACAAAAGAATATTGTAGGCATTGCCGTAGCCCGGGGGGGGGGGGGCGCTTCAAGCTTTGTAGAAAATTTTAAATTTTACATGTCTGCATATGCAGGCACAGATACAAACGCACACGCGAACACACATCACGTACGGTCGAACCCTAAAACCAAACAAGTGGGGCAGCTAAGCACTACTGATGCGAAGACTAATGAAGCGGCGGAGCTGGTGGCGCTGCCCTCCTCCTTTCCCCCACCCTCGCTTCCCTTTCCCACCCTTGCTATCCTACACTACACAAGACTGTGCTACGCTTCACCCTCTCACATTCTCTTTTCCCTCCTCCTCACTCGCACTTCTATTTTCCACCCCTTGCTATAATATATTACACATTGCTACGCTTGCTCTTTTTATATTTTTTGTTTCTCTTTATTTCAATTTCTTTGTCTTTCTTTCTATTTGTTTACATGCCTTTCCACCATTGCTTTTCCTTTTTCTCTCTATTTCTATCTTCGTGTTTCTATCTCTTTCTTCCTTCCTATCTCTTTTCTGTGCTCTCGCCCCTCGCACTTATTTCATGCCACAGTGGACAAATCGGCGCACGCCGATTTGTTCCCCATCAGGAACAGTGAAGGTTCATCGCAGCGCCCCCTCCCCCTAATAGTAAATCGATGGATGGGGCAGGTTTTGCGCCCTCCCCCTTTAGCGTAACAAGAGAAAGGCCGCCCCCCCTGCCCCCTGCAGTTCATGATGATGATAGTTTTCTGCTGCCGCCACACGGCATAACGAAAAGCTAACAGCGCTGCTGTAAAAAAATTTCTCGCCACTGCCCTGCTTCTAGAGAAGGCCTCAATCTAGATGACAATTTTACGCTTGCGCATCGCTTAGACAATTAAAACAAGAGATTCTGTGCGAATTTCTCATCATTCGTTCGTTCATTCATTCATTCATTACTCATCGCTATGGGTGGCAGTGGTGCTTTTGGTAGAAACTGCCCCTTGATTAGTCAGGAATTCTTCACGGACACTAAATAAGACCAATCGAAAGCATTTTTTTCTCTTGTAGACGCTTGCTTAAAGAACAGAAAGGAAAGATGATTTTACTGCTGCGCTAACTTTTTATTGCTTGGGCAGAAAATTTTTGAAATGGGCATAGGCATCCAAACTTTGAAATAAAATCAGATCAAGAAGGAAGGCTTTTCAGGTTGACCTAGGCTAGGTGTACCCTTATATAACTGGCTCCAACCGCATCGTGCCTCCGGACGGTCTACTGCGAAATCGGTCATAGTTGGGAATGCTCATTGCTCTCCAATAATAGAGCGCATGTGGAGTTCCCTTAATCGTTCAACGGTTGTCCTAAATGCATGCCTACGTAACTCATTTGCTATTCTCATGGGGAAGGCTCAATGCTTTCTCATAGTAGAGCACATTGATCATCGGTGGCGTAAACACGAGTGATGTAAAAAATTATCATCACGTGCTGACGGCACCACAAAATGTCATCATGGCGTTACAGTCGTATACACTACACTTTTCTCGGACTTGTACTGAGCTTTTAATACGAAATTGTTTTAATACGAAAGCCTCGCTCATAGCATCCATCCATATAAAAAAATCACACCATCTCCCGATAAAGGGGACCATGAGGCGATGCGAAGCAGTGTTTCTGTATGTAGAGCCCGAGTTTCAGAGGGGGAGTGAGAGAGGAGGGAGAGAGGCAAAGGCGAGAGGGGAAGTGGAGAAGGGGAGGGGAGAGAGGGGAAGTGGAGAGGGAAGAGGAGAGAGGAGGGGAGAGGGAAAGGGCAATGAGAAGTGGAGAGGGTGAGAGCGAAAGTGGAGGTGTGTGGGGAGGGCTTGCGCATGCGCAGTAAGCAGGGCTGGGCAAAGATACTTTGAAATTGTATCGCGATACGATACAAGATACTCTGGCAAGAAGTATTTGAGATACAGATACAAGATACTCCCCGAAAAAATGTATCCGATACGATACCTCCCAATTGTATCTTAAGATACTTCGATACATTTGCAAATTTGCTACTATAGATCTCTACAATGAGATCAAAGCAGCAAAGGCGTATGTACAAAAGCATTTACTTGAATATTTCGCAACTGCGACCAACTTTGTTTAATTGTAATAAAATATCTGATTGCATCCCGAAATTTCGGTCATTCTTCCTGAAAGCCACTTCTCACACCGTCCTCAAAGCATACCAGTTTCATTCCGAAAGAACTTACTGGGATTTGTTTGGCTGCTTAACATGACAGCTCTTTATATGCGGCGAGGTCAGCTGTTTTTGCTTGGCACTTTCGTAATTGATGCGTATCGCTGCTCTTCTTGGCGGCCAGCTAGCTGGTAGCCATCTACTTGCAATAACGTCATTAAGAAGCCTCCGCATGATGGCGCAAATACCGCTGTACAGTCTTACCTTGTCCGTAAGCGTATTACTGTTTTCGTAATAGCGCATCACCCCAGGGGCGTAGCCAAGGGGGGGGGGGGTTCAACCCCCCCCCGCCCGCCGAAATTTTTCACTTTGCTTGCGTATATATACACGCACACATACAAACGCACGCACGAACATACATAAAGTACGGTTGAACCCCTCCCCCGAAAAAAATTTCTGGCTACGCCCCTGCATCCCCCTACAGGTGTAGAGCAGCGAAAACGCTGGTAGGGATACTTTTTGCGACCCATCGTGCGAAGACGATAGCTACAGAGTCAGCACTCATAGTTCATTGAAGACATAAAAGGCGTAAAGGATTCGCTAGCAACATATTCACTAACGGGCTATCTTTTACCAAAGTCCTTTGATAACACTGAAATTGTTGATGGACTCTGTTTTTACCATTTCTCCTCCAAGAGAACTTGTGGCGCACAGAAACGTCTCAGACGTATTGTAGCAGTACAAATCGTCGCAGGATATCACTGCTATTCGCACTATTGCCACTTCAAGCTGTTCTTCCCTGCTGATTTAAAAAAGTGAAAAAAAAGCATTACGGAGACCTACACAGGAAAACGAACATACCCGAGTCAATAGCAAGGTGGTTCCGTATTGAACAATCACAGTCATTAAGTATGCAGTGTGTTTCACGTAAGTAGCACCAAATATTTAAAAGACAAGTGGTTAACTGCGACTGAATGAAACCAATGGCATATGGTTTACCGTCATATGGCACTCGTTATGGCATTTTTTATATTGCGCCTAAATGGCTAATCAAATAAGCTCACTCATGGAACATTTTTAATATTCATTTTTAGGCCGATTGCATTTCGTCACGAATAGAGCGCATTTAAAAACGACCGATTCATTTTTTTGCGTCGTACACGGTGCGTGGTGAATATTTTCCGGCTTTTTAAAGGAAATCCTCGAAACGTGAAATGAAATCACGTGACTGTGCTCATGCGCTATCGTACTGCAGCGCTCAAAAACGTGCTTTGAGCGAAACAACCGGCGCGCGGACAGTCAAGCTGTCGCTTCTCAGGGACGCTGGCGTTTGCTATGCCGTGTGCGGCCTTAAAGGCTCTGTTATACTCTGACGTCCGACGCGAGCGCCCGCGAGGACGTTGCGTTTCGTCACGCCGAGCCGGCGACGCTACGCCAGGCGCAAATCGGTCTCCGCTACAGTCGAGCCGGCTCCAACGCGCCGGTGCGATCACATCTAGAGGAGCGCATGCGCAGTAAAGCGAAGAACGCCCGCGCCACCTGTCGGGAACCGACGAAACAGCCCGCGAAGCAGGTTCCTCCAGGCCCCGGAAAGTCTCAAGTTCTAGCGATCGCCGCAGAGGGCGAAAAATCGACCGCGGCGAGTTCCATCGATATGCGCGCAGAGTGGAGCTACTAACTCCTCTTTTAGCGGTCGGCTATCTTAGTTTGCATTTTCCCTGCTAGGGGCGCTAAACCACCCAAATTTTCAACTTTAAGAAATTGTTTTGCGCAAGCCAATGAATCATTCAAACATGTTATTTTGCTTTGGATAGCTAGAGAGTTACTTATGTTTATACTTAATATGTATAGCTGCTTTTTAATTGAAGTGTCAACGTTTTAAGACTTCAGTGATGACTAACTGACCCAAAATCCAATTTGTATCCATCTTTTCCGTGGCCGTTGGCGTTCAAATTGTTCGGCGGCACGTAAATGCGGAAGCACCTTTCGCTTCAGTTCGCAGACGCCCTTTATCTTTACAGCAATAGTAGCTGACTCAGTTTACCGGCGAATTTAGGAATGCCGCAGCGATCGAGATCGAGGGGTACGTTTGACGCTTTCATGGAGTCGATCTGTTGATTCCGCACCGCAAACAGGTAAGCCGGAGCGTCAGTTATGCTCTTGTTCAATGGTCCGTCGTCGTTTCTTGACATTTGTTACATCATTAATGTATTACTATAATGACGAATACATAAACCACATATTGTTCAGTGTCAGCTTTGCATTGCCGTGTAACTTGCACACGCGACACGTCTGGTTTGTGATTTCGGTGTACTGTACCTAAAGGGATTGCGCGTGATTTTCAATAGGACGCCTAGGCAATTTGAAGTGGTATGCGTGCAGCGTTTCTAATAATCGAGCACAAGTTTTTAAAAGAGATTTTATATCCGCGAGGGGCGCGAACAGCGGTGATTATTGAACGTAATGGTAATCGCATTAGGTGAAAGAGAACGTTTAAGTGCTTTTGGGGTTCTCATGAATGATTAGATTGTGTGAAACATTTAGATTATTATCAGCAGTCCTTAAAGTCAAGGGAGCTTAAGTTAATGCGGTCTCTAGGGGTCTCATACCCCTCCACCGATATTGAGACTAAGACCCATCTCGCCAGAATGTAGGGGTGTGTGTGTGTGTGGGACTGTCGAGATTGTCAGAAACTCTTTATCATTTTCTTGGTTTCCCGATTACTATAAAATCTAAATTTTAACGATTTTGGCCTGATGAGTATTTTGTACTTCCACCCTGTACGGCAGTGGTTCGCGAATAATAATTTCCTTAGGTCACAAGTGGTCGAAGCTTCGTTTCGCTGCTTCCATAGATGGTAATTTTCATTGTTTACTTGATTGAAAGTGTGTATTTCATCTGATGTGCTTTTTTTCTAAAGCGGATATAGAATTAATGTAATGATGTGTACTTTCAGAATACCAAGATTTCCCCGACTTCTCTCCAGAACTCTCAGCATCAAGGTGTGAGACCAGTAAGTGGGAGCTTCCAAAAAATAAAGCACAATGCACTGCTCCTGCTTAATTTATATAGTGATATACAGCATTCTTTTCCAGTGCCCCTCAATATCTCTCCACCAATACAAGAGCCAGCATCCTAGGGGGCACAGGAGCCATTGCCAACAGCACCAACTACACAGAGTAGGTATTGTTCCTCTTATTAAAGCAAAGATTAATACAAGATTACATAGTAATTCCAGTAAGTGTGTCTTCATTCTACAAACAAAAAGGAATTATTCCCACATGCGTCCCCAATATATAATATTGGCACTACAACGGTTAATGATACAGCTCATTACATTAAGTAGATGCTTTCATTAAATAAATGCACTTTTGTTTTAATGTTTTACTATCTGCCACTGGGTGTGTGCCTACATTTGGCCAGTCATATACGTGGCTGTGTGACAAAAAATACATTTTGCCTGTGTTTATTTTGTTCTCATAACATGCAAACATACCAAATTAGCCTTTTACACTAGCCTGACCTGGTATTTCAATTTGGGCATAGCTTGCAAATTTTGTAAAGGATGCACACAAAATTCCAGGTAATAATACGTTGCATTAAAATACAAATGTACGTGTTTCTAGTGTACCAAACTTAGCAAACCATTTAACCAAGGTGTAAGTTTTAAAGCCTCTTGCTTAGACTTAACATTAGTGATGTGGCTTTTGATTTTCCAGGAACCCAAGAGCCAGACCAGGACTCGGAAAGTGCTCACTCCACGTGATATGAAGAGGCTTCAGCACTACTGCGATGAGAACTCCCACCTCCATCAAATTGTTGCAAGACTTAAAAAGTCCAAGAAACCAATTGCATCTCATGCGCAGCTTCTTCTTGAAGCAGGCAGGTACCTAAGAAGGACTTTTTTGGAAATTCTAAGAGTGCAAATGCATCTGCAACCACTGAACAACATGGGAGACGATGGCTGATGCAACTTAGACAGTTTGCCCTCAGTCTTTACTTTACAAGCCCTGAGGCATATAAATATCTATCAAAGGTACTAAGTAGGGGTGTGCGAATAGTGAAATTTCATCTCGAATCGAATAGTGCCGCATAGTGGCCGAAAATATCGAATAGTATCGAAGCGTGCACTGTCAGTAACGGCAAGAGAAAGGAAAAATCAAGAAAGCTACGCGTGGTGACAGGTTTCTACGTGCTTGTTCGGGAGTTTTTTTTTTTTTTTCTTCAGGTTTTATGGGCGCGCAACCATGTTGATAGAAGAGCTGCCATTCCAGTTAGCCGTGCCACTCTTAACTCTTGGGCAACAGAGGGTGGTGGTACGGTAGCTAGTTTTTTTTTTTTTCGTATAATTGTACAATACGGCTCATCTGGCAACGGTCACGTTATTGTGCTCCATGGCCATGCTCTGGGCCCAAAAATCTCAGGCGCCCGTTCACAGCAGCGTTTTGTTGAGCACCGGAATGATGGGAGTTTCTGAACGAGTGGTGCAGTACGGCAGTGGTGAATGTGCAGCGTGGTCAAATTTTTACATGTGAAGCCAATCCTCAAGGGTTTCGCATGCCAAATTCGGGACGTTCTACGGCACTTGCGGCATACGCGACCGAACTATTCAAAGTCCGTACCTTCGTTTCGGAAGTGAAGTTGAGAAGGGCTTGCCACTTTTCTTGTCTTTCTTTTTTTTACGTGCTGAAATACATAACCTCCTCTAAAGTAAACACGCGCTCATTTTCGAAACCGGAAATCGGTGAAAAGTTTTAACAAAGGCCTATTGTAACGATGTTAGCGTTAGTTTAGCCACCCCACCTTCACCAAGTTGCACCAGTGGCCTTTGTCGCGTTTTAGATATTCGTACTGTCGAATTATTCGAAAGTTGTGAATACTAAGCTATTCGAAAGTCGAATCGAATTATTCGATTAGTTAGGATTCGACTCGAATTCGAAACTCGATATTCGCACACCCCTAGTACTGAGCCTTCCCACAGTAATGTCCTGAAGGACGTGGCTGTCGGCCGTAAAATATAAAGACAGGAGTTCTGCCTCAGATTCTCGAGTTATTCAAAGGAAAGGCAAAAAGAAATTGGGAAATCAAGACAGAGCTGACTGCCTAATTTTTGACAAAAATTTCATTAAAAGAAATCTGCAGTATGACCCCTAAGAAGGACATCATACATGGATATGTGATATGCCAGAGAAAGAACAAATGGCACAGCGCACACTGCAGCAGTTGTGGTCTCTGGGATAGCGAAGAAATGGATACAGCCAGTAGCCTTTTTGAGAAGAGAGGGGACAGTTCACGCAGGGCCCCTTTAATGTCATTGAAAAGCTAATCATTGAGCTAAAGGCATGTGGCCTCTTCGTCAAAGCATTGGTTTGTGACCAGGGTAGCAGCAATTGCGTTATTGCAAGGACACTGGGTGTGAGCCCTGACAGGCCTTCTTTATTGATGATAAATAGAAGATTTCCTTCATTTTTGACGTCCCCCCCTGTTGAAATGTATGAGGAATAATCTGAGTAAGCATGATATTCCTGTTGGTGATATTGTTGCTTCCTGGGGGCATATTAAGATTTGTATGAATCAACACATCACCTGAAACTAAAATGCCTACCTAACTTCACTGAGGGCACATCTATGAAAGTGCATTTGGTAACATGAAAGTAAAGTGGGTGCTCAGCAACAGTGTCTATCTGGCAATAGAAGCATTCATAGCATTTAATGTTCTCCACCAGAAGCCACAAGCACAGCTGAGTTTGTTGTGAAAATAGATCACTTGTTTGATTCATTTAACAATTCTTGTGTAAAGATCGCTGAGAGAAAACTGAGGTATACAATTAATACTTCTACAGGGCACATTGAATTCTTGCATTCTTGGATTGCATGGATTAAATCTTGGAAATTCAAAGAGCCTAGGCAACCAAGAACCATTTAGGGCTGGCAGGTCCACAATTAAAGCGGTTTGTATGCTGTGGGCAGATCTGCAGGAATCCTATAACTTCAAGTTTTTGCTCGCTCGTCGTCTGAATCAGGATCCCTTGGAGAACTTGTTCGGGATCATTCGGCAGCAGCATAGCTGTAACGAGACTGCAAACACATTTCAGTTCACTGCCGGTCTCAGGCATATCATTGTCGGGAGGCAGCAACTGCCAAGCAGATAAGGCTGTTCTCTAACTGAGCTAAAGAAATTAAGACTCGATCAAGAAAGTCCTACTGTGGCCGACACCTTCAGCTCAAACCTTTCAGACACCTGAAGAACCAGCAGATGTACTTGAATCAAACATAGTTTGTTACGTGTCAGGATACCTAGTACAAGCATTTCTGAAAAAAGCACCATGCTTACAGTGCAAGGATCTCTTGAAAGACAAAAGCCAAGATTTGTCTTCACCAAACCAAATCTCCATGATGTTCAAAGCAGTGGAGATGCAGGACAAGACTCTAGGTAATTTAACAGTGCCCACAGAAGCAGCTTTCAATTTTGTCAGAAAATTGGAAGAAGCATTCTCTGTTCAAATAGGTGCTGTAGCACACTTGAGAGGGGGTGTCAGAGAAACTGCTTCGTATTATGATGGAAGTGACTAATGGCCCATTTTGCAGTGCTCACTGTCGCAAATTGTTTCTGCAAATGTTTGTACTAGGGGTGTTGCGAATTGTGAAATTTCACCTCAAATCGAATCGAATAGTGGCCAAAAATATCGAATATCGAATAGTATACTTACACAAAATGTGTACCGCCAGTTACGGCAAGACAAAGGGACAAATCAGGGCGCTACGGCGTGCCGACAGTTTCATTACGCACTGTTCGAGAGTGGCTTTTGTTTCAGTTTCTATGGGCGCGCAAGCATGTTGATAGAAGAGCCGCCATTCCAGTCAGCAGCGCCACTCCAAACCTCCTAAAGACTAACAGAGGGGGGGTACGGTGGCTAGTTTTTCCCATGGTCGTGCAAGTACGGCTCATCTGACAACGGTAACGTTGTGCTTCATCGCCATGGGTGCTCCGTGCCCAAAAATCTTCGGGCGCCCATTCACAGCAGCGTTTCAACTGCGTGCCGCAACGATGGAAGTTTCTGAACGAGTGGTTCGGTGTGGCAGTGGCGACTGCCCAGCGTGAACAAACTTTTACAAGCAAAGCCAATGACAGAGGGTTTCGCAGGTCAAAGTCGGGACGTTTCACGGCGCTTGCAGCATATGCGACCGAACTGCGCAAGAAGTCGTGCCTGCGTTTTGGGAACAAAGTTGTGAAGGCTTGACAGTATTCTCATGTGTTTTCCTACGTGCGGAAATGACAATCTCTTTTAAGATGAGCGTGCGCTCGCTTTTGAACCAGAATGTCAGTGAAAGTTTAACGGAAGGCCTAGTGTAACGACGTTAGCGTTAGTTTTTGCCACCCCACCCTAACCAAGTTGCACCATCGGCCTTGTTGCGCTTTAGATATTTGTCCTGTCGAATTATTCGAAACTTCGAATACTACCTATTCGAAAGTCAAATCGAATTATCGAAACTTCGAATACTAGCTATTCGAAAGTCGAATCGAATTATTCGATTAGGTACTATTTGATTCGAATTCAACACTCGAATATTCGCACACCCCTATTTTGTACATATTAGAATTCTTTGGAATTCAAAAACAGAGAATTAAGCCAGGCAAAGACTTGGAAGTCTGCTGCAAAAATTGACCTTAGCAGTTCAAGACTATTGTTTTTGTGCTCATACACTGCGTGGTTATAATTGTTCTAAGCAAAAAGGATAAGCAATCCAAGGAGCTCATGACTTGGTTGTACAATTTTACTTGTTGTCCATGTGTTTACAAGCAATGTACTGATATTTCCTACAGTATTGTGTGACCATGAAGTGTTTGTTATGTATCTGTGTTGTGAATTAAGCTGGTTACTTACAATGTGGGAACGCACAGAATGATTACACATACCTATTACTTTCTGGACACTTGCCGTGCTGTCAAGTGGGCTCTTTACCAAGAAAGGTTGGAATTTTCCCAGCCCGCTGTCTGCGGTCAGCTGCAAGCTGAAACAAATTTTGTGCTACTCCGAGCCATTACTTGCCTCTTTGGACAAAACTTAGCCGATGCCTCTGCGAGAGAAACTAGACGTTTGGATAATTTTCTTCCAGGGCGAATTTATTATAGGTTCGCTTCCACCAGTTTAAAATAGTTTTGAATCCATAGAAATTTAATATATGAATTGTTTTTGGAGAATTACGCGCTGAAACCACGATGCGATTTATGACGCGCATCATAGTGGGCACTCCGCATCAGTTTTGACCACCTGGGGCTCTTTCGAAATGCCTGTCACGGCGGCCGCATCCATTTTGTCGCCTAGTTTTCCTAGGCGATAAACCAAACAATGCGGCCGTCGTGGAGGGAATTCACACCCACGTCCTCGCATTTACCAGCGCGGCACCTTAACTGCTATGCTAAACTGTCAAGAAACAAGCCAGTAGTAAGGAAATACGGATTCGGGTGGTTGAAGTCAAAAGGTCGAGAGAAGCGAGTTTTGCCAGCCACTGAGTTTTGCGCTGCAAGCTATCGTATTCTCTCCGCAAGGCTACCGGCCAGGTGATGTCCAAAGAGGCTGCATAAAATTGGCACGAGGAAATAGGGAAATAATTATAGTGTACACGAGCGTATACATACGTTTCGTAGCTCTTCTTGCTCGTGCGTTCGCGCTTTATGAGCCACTACTTCACGATGTAACCGCGTTGTTTGCTTGTGTGAACGCTCAGTGGTGTACTTTGTCTTGTAATGATTTATGAATATGTAATAAAACATTATCAGGCTTACACATCGCCGGTGTTGTGTGCGTTAATGCCAGTTGAGGCATTGGCGTCTCCTGGCACCTTCGTAGCATTTCACACAGTTTGGGGCACGGAATACACACGAAAGACAGTTCAGAAGATTCATTACGACACTCGCAGGGCTCGGTAAGTGAACAAAACGTGGCATATACATTTATTTCTTTTGTACGAGCACGGGCGACCGGAGCGCACTGCACAGCAACCAAAAACGAGCGACGGCAGCCATATTGCATAAAACTCATTTCCGTTTCCTGTTGTACAACGGCATCTCTTGGTCGGCTACTTTAGTTCACAACGCCACCGCTACCCTTATTTCCGTTGCACTGTCAAAGGGTACAGTTTCCTTCTCTAAGTGTATGGGTGTTCTTGGTTCCTCTACATGCGAGTGTCCGGCGCGGCCGGCGCGAAATGCAGCAGGCTCTATTCGGCGCCAAGCGACGCCCGAGCGCGCCAGCAGCCGTCGGCCGCGTCGACGGTCACGCCGCCACTATAGAAGGCTGTTTTTGCTGACGTAACGCCGGTGACGCGCGCGCGCGCTCGTCGACGTTACGCTGGAGTATATCAGAGCCTTAAGAAATGTTGAGCACTGTGGAGCCGATACCTAAAGCAGCGGCCGCTCATTTTACCATGGTCCACGCGCCGGTTTGGTCATTTTGAATGCCCTCTACAACCTAACAAAGTGCACTTGGCCCTAAGTTGAATATCTGAAGTGTTGATATTTCTCGTAGTTAATTAAGGAATTAGCGCAATATAAAAATACACTAACGAGAGCCACATGACGCTAAACCATGTAGTTGGTTTTTATTCGCTAGAGGTAACCATTTCTTTGTAAATATTCGGTTCCAGTTCCGCGAAACACCCTGTATAAATACGATACAGGTGGCACCTCTAGAAGCTATGACAATAGAGCATGACGTACCGTCCACTTAGATGTTACGGTCAGACAACAGAAAACTGATTGCCTCAATTTAGATGTTAAGGACAGAAAATTGAAAAAAAACAGTACCGATGGAAAATAGTGTAAAGGGGCTCGTGGGGACGCTCATGAGAAAAACGGAGTACTTTGCACTGTACTTCTCAATCCCCCTTCCTAATATTTTTAAGATTTTTTATTTGCATTATTATAATGCAAACTCAATTTCGCTATTTTACTAAATCGTAAGCAGAATGTTTGTTACAGCCTACTCTACGCACGCTCAGATTATTTTACGTCCTTTCAGGCAGACACTTAAAACAAATACGACTATAGCAAAGAACGTATTTTAGCGGCTGGTTACAAAAGACGTAACAGTAAACAGACGGGCAAGGACTATACCGAGGCCTACGTAATGCATGTAATGCTAACGGGGTACAGCAAGAGAGCAATTGTGCTATAAATCAAATTATGATTAAAATAACTCCTTGAATAATTTAGCAGGAAGAACAACGATACAGTACGCCAAAACATCTTCTGTTACGTAAATGCTGTTCTACTGCATCTAGCATCGGCATCGGTGGTGTCATGGTTGTTAGAATCTCATTTGCCAATCAATCTCATCATCAAGCTTACATGCACGAGATATTTCTAATCGCTGATGTGTGATAGCCGCGAGACGTAATCAACCCCAATATTGCATTATTGAGACTTTGCAATAAAGCACCCACGCAAGACGAACTTCGATGAATTTGAGCGAAAGACGCCGCACGCATTGGAGTACTCAGCACAGTGCAGTGGCTACGAACAAGTGTCATGGCACCGACACAATTAAAAAGAAAGAAAACATCGAGAAAAAAACGTCGGCTGCGCGTAGACGTTCGCGCGCCTGTTCTTGTCGAGGTGGCTCGAGTGCCATCACGTGAGTCTGCTCCACGAATAGCGACGCGTATACCTAATCAGCGGTGCTCGCTGGAGCACTCTGGCAGAAAGATAAAAGAATGTCACTGTCGTTAGTTTTATTCAGGTGGCATAGTGGCTGCAGTATCATCTTCAGAAGCGGAGTTCAGCCAACGTTTATTGTTTCGCACGGTGGTGTCTCTATAGCAGTATCTTGTATCTTTAGATACACGATACATTATCGAATGTATCGAAAATACAGATACAGATACTCGTTTTGTGAGACGTATTGCGATACAGATACAAGATACCAACGAGTATCTAAGATAGTATCTAAGATACATGTATCTTCGATACTGCCCAGCCCTGGCAGTAAGGGTGGTCACGCCGCACACCACCACCACCACCACCACCGGATTGAACTCCGCTATAAGATGCTTCACATCTAAAAATAGCTCTCCGACGCTCGCCTGGCTGTCACACCGCGTTCCACTATCGGCCTGTGATAGTGGAACGCGACGTGAAACGCGACGAAAAACGCCACGCACGTCGTGTCGTCCCTCTAGCCTAGCTGTTAATTCTCACAGGGCGATAGTGGAACGCGGTGCGACAGCCAGGCGAGCGTCGGCGAGCTTTTTTCGATATGGATGGATGCTATGAGCGAGGCTTGGGCTAAAACCACCTTGCGGTGTGTTATACTTCTATTACACTTCTATTGAAACGCGCCCAATGGGACGGTCGCAGCAACGACACGTTTTTTTGTTTTTTTTTCGAGCTTGGTGTCACACATGTTATCACCTCGTTATAAAGGGGATGCTCACAGCATTCATTCACATCCATCCTTGCAAGAGCACTGAGCGAGGAAAATGTGAAAGAGAAAAGGCGCGTTCATGTAGGCTCCATTATGTGTTTGGCGGTAGCTCAGTGGGCTAAACGCCCGCTAGGCACCGTCGCGGACCTAAAGGTCATGGATTCGACTGCTGTGAACGGAACATTTTCTTATAGTTTTTTCCTTGCCATTTGATGGCGTTCATTTTGCTGACGCATTTCCGTGACGGAAATACGTCATTAAAATCTAGATGGACCCCGGCATATAACACTTTCGTGTTAAAAGCTTAGTACAAGTCCGGGGAAAGCGTAGAGGATAGGTACATTCAATGAAAAAGAGGCACCCACGATCTCCGGCCTATGGCTCAAGATAATGTTTCTGAAGGCAATGGAGAATACAATTCACAACTTTGCCAGTGGGTCGAATCTTTCAGTCGTTCGAGTGTCGGAGTGGTTTCATTGTAGCGAGGATTCTTCGAATACTGCCCCCTCTCTCTTCCCCTCCCTTCCCCTCGGAATGCGCGTGATGATGTTTCATGCCTGAGAGCGTGCTGCTGGTGATCTCCGAGAAAAAGAGGGAGAGAGTTCTTCGGTTAAGAATATTATTTAGCTTCGGTTAAGAATATTATTAGAATAAGTTTGGCAGCGGTGCCTCTGGTCTTCGCAGCACTTATATCTCTTCATTTACGCAGAGCAACTAGGCGACGCTGTCCACTGAAACCGGCATCGGACTTCCCCTGGCCGAAAAAGACACGTCTACCCTCAGCTATCAACGTGGTGCACACGGGACACTACGATATTTCGGCTGTGCTAAGATTAAGATCCGCTGCTGAAGCTCTGCGCCTGCGCGAGGACTCGGCAGCGACGTCATCCAGAAAAACTACAAAAGCGGGCTTTCTTGTGTCGGCCCCCTCAGTTTGGCAGCGGTGCCTGTGGTCTTCGCAGCGCTTATATCTCTTCATTTACGCAGGTGAGCAAAAACCGCCCGTTACGGATTTTACGCTCGGTAGACGCCTGCACTGCTGCCAAGCTGTAGGTCTGTGTTATTTGTGTGAAGTTGACTGCTTTCATCATGACAAAGGAAATAACGAAATCTTTCGATGATTTCCGCCGTGAAATGCGAGCCGAACTTAGAGACATACGCGAGAGTGTAAAATTTTGTAGTGACGTTTGTGACAACGTTAAGCAACTGTCAGATGAAATTAAGTTGCTTCGTGATGAGCAGAAAACAAGAAACTGCAACGTAAGGTTGATGAGCTGGAGCAATATACCCGCGTGAATAACTTGGAAATCAAAGCTGCCCCCAGTGATGAAGATCCATTTGAAATTGTAAAGAAGCTTGGCGATGCCATTGGGGAGCAAATCCTGCAATCTGACATAGACACGTGTCATAGAATACCTGTCGGCAGATCTGGAGACAGGAGTGTAATCGTTCGTTTCGTCCGACGTGAGAAAAGAAACGCTATCTTAACCAAAGCAAGGAAGCAAAGGCCATCTGCCAAAGATATGGGTTTCCAGTCAAATCAGCCCATATACGTGAATGAGAACTTGACCAAACATTCAAGGCAGCTGCTTGGTTCAGCAATTCCTAAGAAGCGATAGACAAACTGGAAGTTTGTGGGAACAAACGGTGGCAAGATCTTTGCGCGCAAAACGGAGACGTCTGAGATTCTCAGAATTGTTGAGCCTGCGGATGTAGCAAAAATGACAATGTAGCCTATCTAATCAGGTCTTATTTTGTACTGACTAGACTTCATAATGGATCCTGACAGTAGCGAGTACTACGACATCAGAGGGTTCAACAAACTGGTTAATCAAAGCTCACATACTTTCAATGTCCTCCATTTAAACGCTCGAAGTATCAGGAACAAAAAAGAAAATCTTGACGTGTTTCTCGATTCTTTGTCAATAAAGTTTGACCTTCTAACATTTTCGGAAACTTGGTTAACACCAAATAATGTCCCGCCAGGATTTGTGGGTTATACTTACAGTGGCTTGGTACGTTCTTCCAGTCGTGGCGGTGGCATCGCATTATACGTCATAGAAAACTCAAGCATGAAATAATTGATGAGCTTTCGCACATTTCACCGTTCATTGAATGCCTTGTCGTCAAGGTTATGAATGTAATTGTTGCCGTGGTTTATCGGCCACCAACGGGTAAACAGCATGAATTCCTTGAATATTTTGATGCTCTCACAAAAGCTAAACTCAATGTGCGTGCCTTTTTTAATTATCGGTGACATCATCATTAACATGTTAGGTGATTCTCCCAGGTCTAAACAACTCCAGACAATTTTAAATTCGTACGCATGCGCGAACACGATAACAAAGCCTAGCCGCATATCGGAAAAGTCTTCGACGCTACTTGATGTCAGTATCACAAATCTTTCAAACAGGAAATGTATTCGGGGTTGCTGTCATACGATGTAAGTGATCACCTGCCTATTTTTTCTCTTATCATTATCCTCAAAACAAAATAAAAAGCAGGTCACGGAACAGTACTGCAGAATAAACAATATTGCATTAGACCGTTTCCGAGCTGAAGTTGCCTCGACGAATTGGGACATAGTATACGCAGAAAGGGATACAAATCGGGCTTTTAATTTTTTCTTAAAAAGCTGAAAAACATATATGACCGCGCCTTTCCTATAACGAAAATGCCCCCAAAAAGAAGATACGCAAGCCGTGGATTAACAACGCATTATATGACAGAGAACAAGAGAAAAACAAGATGTACCACGCTTTGATAAATCTCGCGATTTATCACTTCATGAAGAGTATAAAAAGTACCGAAACAAGCTAAATGCTGACATCAAGCGAGCCAGGATATCTTATTACCAATATACATTGAAAGAATTTATGATAATCCCAGAAAAATCCGGAATGAAGTAAATAATTTAACCGAGCGTAATAAAAAGGTGGTGTTGATCCTGCTTTTGCAGACAATAAGACAGATGTCGAAGCACTATCAGCCATGAATGAATATTTGTTAACGCTGGCGAATACATAGATACATCTTGTGGTGTAACAGATCCGCCTGTAGCAGATAGAAAGCGTCTACCACACGCACTCTTTCTTACCCATGTCACTCTGGTGAAGTTGAAAGATTAATTAGTAAAATAGGGACAATGTTGTGCTGCAGGTGTTGTAGCGTCACTAATTTCTCACCCTCTTTCATATATCATGAAACAATGTTAGAAACCGGCATTTTCCTTCAGATCTAAAGGTAGCCCGCGTTGCCCTATCCACAAAGGAGGGGCTAAGAATGTACTATCGAACTACCGTCCGATATCTGTTTTACCGGTACTGTCAAATTTTGAAGGAGTCATACACACCAGACTTGAGCGTTTTTCTCATAGCACCAGATAATCAATCAAGACAGTATGGGTTCCAAAAATGTAGGTCTACGGAATTGGCGTTATTACATACCAAAGATGAGATACTAAAGAATATCGAAGACAGATCAACACCATAGGCTTTTCATTGATTTGAAGAAGGCTTTTGACACAGTAAAACATGACACTCTAATATCCAAGTTTTAATTTCAAGGGCTCGTTTCTTTGTTATACACAATATTAATGAGAACTAACAGACAATAATGCCAAGGAAAGTATAGGGGGTGTTATCTAATACTACAGATAACACCCCCTATACTTTCCTTGGCATTATTGTCTGTTAGTTCTCATTAATATTTAATATCCAAGTTGCATGATTATGGTGTAAGGGGCGTGGCAGCTAAACTAATTAAAAGTTATCTCTCCGAAAGAAACAGTACGTAAAGATAAGTAACATTGTTTGCCCAGCGAAAACTGTAAAAAATGGTGTTCCGCAGGGTCAATCCTAGGACCATTACTATTAACTTATTAATGATCTGTGTGACATTCCACGTTCCCCAATATAATTAATTATCTACGCAGATGATACTAACATATTTTACAGGTAGATCACTCATGCACCTTGAAGCTGAGGCAAATAACTATTAGTCCAATTGGAAACTTGGCTTCATCAAATGAGCTCATGCTTAATATATCAAGAGTAAGTACATCATATTCAAGCCCACCAGTAAGCCTTACAAGGACGGGATCAAATCTTGTTCAAAAACCAGAGGCTGGAGCAGGTTAAATCACAAAAGTTTCTCGGAGTGTGTTCCAAGAAAATTTGTCCTGGAATACCCATGTCGATAGTCTCGCAGCCAAACTAAGCAAGACGTTGGTGCATATTCAAACTAAACCCACTTATACCGCTTTGGCTTAGAAAAAAGATATACTACGCTCTTTTTACTCGCGTTTGAATTATAGCATCCTGGTATGGGGCACTACAAGTGAGAATAACTTAAACAAATTAGAAGTCTTACAGAAAAAAAAGCCGGCAGATCCCACGCATTGTGGGAATCGATGTAATGCGAAGCAGCCAGCAAAGAGCTGCATACATCGTCTTGTATGTCATTGAGGAAAATGCGTGTCATGGTTTTCATGTTAACTCCTATTTATGTTCGTCACACAGTAACGTCGCGCAATACCAACTTCGGGGTCAATCAAGTAGAGAAACGGCCGCCAGCGCCCCATGAGCGTGGGCAAGTCATGCTGTACATGACATACGTGTCATGACTTCACGTTAACTCGTGATTTATGTTCCTCACACGGTCACGTCGCAAGATACCAATTTTGGTGTATATCAAGCTAGCGAAACGGCCGCCAGCACCCCATGAGCGTGGCACGTCAGTCATGCTGTACGTGACATGCGTGTCATGATTTCATGTTAACTCGTGTTTTTAGTTCGCCACACAGTCACGCCGCGCAATACCAATTTCGGGGTAGAGCAAGCTAGCGAAATGGCCGCCAGCGCTCCATGAGCGTGGCACGTAAGTCATGCTGTACATGACATACGTGTCATGATTTTCATGGTAACTCGTGTTATTATGTTCGTTACACAGTCACGTCAAAAGATACCAATTTTGGGTATATAAATCTAGCGAAACCGCCGCCAGCGCCCCATGAGCGTGGCACGTAAGTCATGCTGTACATGACATGCGTGTCATGACTTCATATAACTCGTGTTTTTATGTCGTTACACAGTCACGTCGCGCAATACCAATTTCGGGGTAGATCAAGCTAGCGAAGGCGCCGCCAGCGCCCGATGAGCGTGGCACGTAAGTCATGCTGTGCATGACATGCGAGTCATGATTGTCACGTTAACTCGTGTTTATGTTCGTCACACAGTCACGTCACAAGATACCAATTTTGGTGTATATAAATCTAGCGAAACCGCCGCCAGCGCCGCATGAGCGTGGCACGTAAGTCATGCTGTACATGACATGCGTGTCAGATTGTCATGTTAACTCGGTTTTTTGTTCGTTACACAGTCACGTCACGCAATACCGATTCGGGTTAGATCAAGCTAGCGAAACGGCCGCCAGTGCCATGAGCGTGGCACAGAAGTCATGCTGTACATGACATGCGTGTCATGATTTTCATGTTAACTCAGGTTATTTATGTTCGTTACACAGTCACGTCACAAAATACCAATTTTGGTGTATATCAATCTAGCGAAACTGCCGCCAGCGCTCCATGAGGGCACGTATGTCATGGTACATGACATGCGTGTCATGATTTTCATGTAACTCGTATTATTATGTTCGTCACACGGTCACGTCGCAAGCTACCAATTTTGGTGTATATCAAACTAGCGAAACGGCCGCCAGCGCACCATGAGCGTAGCATGTAAATCATGCTGTACATGACATGCGTGTCATGATTTTCATGTTATGACTTGTCATTATGTTCGTCATACAGTCATGTTACGCCATACCAATTTTGGTGCACATTCGATGAACCAAGCGACCAGGAGAGCACGAAGTCGTAGGCGGCTATGATAGATAGATAGATAGATAGATAGTAGATAGATAGATAGATAGATAGATAGATAGATAGATAGATAGATAGATAGAGATAGATAGAGATAGATAGATAGATAGATAGATAGATACGCTCAAAGTCGCAGAAGTTCGCTAAGAAATGGTTCGCATTTAAAAATGCTCCGTCTATTTGAAGATTATTATGGCAACCCAAGGGAGATGTCTAGCAGTCCATTTATAAAACACGGCATACTCAAAGCAGGCAGATCTACGAATACAAATTATATTACATATATAAAACAAGCTTCACAATATGACAGTGCACGAGATCACAAACAAATACTCAGTGTAGGCAACGAATTCACGTTCCTGCTACCAGGATGGGTATGGTAGAGCCCTAATTACATCGAGCACCACTGTTGCTAAATCGCTTTGGTGAGCAATTAAACTCAATATGCCATTAACTCAGTTCAAACGTCACATCAAGGATCTACTTGTGAATGAATTCTGTAAATATTATGTCTCCTATGAATGACAGGCCAGGTTCCTCCAAACCTGTTTCTCACTTTATGTACATGCATGTGTATGTAGATGTATATATATGTATGTATATAGTGTGTGTATGTATGTAGACGGTGTGTGTATGCACAAATGCGTGTATGATATAGCATTGCCTTTATGTGCTTTTGTATTTCTTTTTTATATAACGAAAACAGCCACGATGTCTGAATTTCGTATGCCTAGTAGCTTATGTTGCAAATTTGATGCAAATGTGTTCTGGTTATTTTTTGCTGCTCCATACATGTTGAGAATTGGTATATCATGTCGCACTGTTTGATGGACGTTTAAATGTGTACACTTCACGTAGCGAAGCCACGTCAGGCTGAATGGCCTTTAGCTTCGCTTCGTTTTTCTGTATGTTTTCCACAAATAAAAATTTGTTCATTCATCATTAATTGAATCTGGCAGAGCGCGAATTGAAGACAGTATGCCGGATGATAGTTAGTCCAGTCCATGTAATAAATTATAAATCATATATGATTCGCGCTGTTCACGCCCCTGTACTGGAGAAACCGCTTTGTAAGAGTGGAGCCTTCAGGGAATCAAATGGTGGTTTTCGGAATTATATGCTGAGACAGAGGCAGATGCGGAAGCGAATTAACATGTCAACGATGGTTCTTAAAGCGGGTGCGGAAAGCCGTGTCAGAGGACCTATCTATTGAATACTGCATACTCTGCACTCGAGAAGGTAGACTACATGAAAGCTGTCGCAATTAAGGTTTGAGTGAATAGTAGTAGTAAAACAACTTATAGGAAAGCCGTCGGTTTCCTAAGCGGAGATGGCTGTCAGGCCGTGCTGGTTGCCACTCGTCAGCGCGTTTGATGGCCCGGAGCTGGGCGTCCAGGCTTGTGGTTGTGAGGGTTCTCCAGGCCTCACGTGACGGGACGTTAGGAGGTCTGGTGGGGGAGGGTCCTGCTGCATCCCGAGGATGTGGGCCAGGGTCGTGGTGTGTCTTGCAAAGGGTGCAGTAGATGTGAAGAGGGGGGTAGATGTCGGTAGATGTACGGGGAAGGGAATGAATGGGTTTGTAGCCGGCGCCAAGTGATTTTTTGAGCTTTGTTTAGTTGCGGGTGCGGGGGTTCTTTGGTTTGCCTTGTTAGCTTGTAGTGCTGCGTGATTTCGTGAAAGGTGAGGAGTGGTTCGTTCACTTCTCCATCGTAGTTTGAAGTCTGGCCCACCGCTCGGCGTACGAGTCCTCGAGCTTGCCTGTGGGCGGCTTCGTTACCCGGGTTGCCTGCGTGCGCTGGGACCCAGACGAGGTGAATGAAACTGGGATCTGCATCGTCGGCGCTGCTGGCGGCGGTGTTGCCTGAGGCGTTGCATGCCACTTGGGGCAAATGAGGATGCGTGCGTGGTTGGGGAGACCGTGCCACGTGCAAATCGGATGATGGCAGATTTAGAATCACTGATGTGTTTCGAATCCGGCCATTACGGCAAGGGCTATGGCGGCTTCTTCGGCCTCGGTTGAGTCTTGTGTGCGTATGGAGCCGGCGCATATCGTGGATGGCTCTTTATCGACTGGGGTGCGTTTCGCCGATACATTGATTGCATATGCTGTCTAGAGTATTTGAAATTAGAATGTGTGCTTTCATCAGCGTTGGTTGCCGTGTGTTTGCACACCTTGCAGCGAGCCTTGCCGCATGGCTGACATCCAGTTATAGTTGTCTTATCGGTTTCGAACGCACAAGATAGTCCTTAATGCTTCGGGCGCCGATAAACGACTCGGGGAGGGAAGGGACAAATCTTGATAGTCGTTTACTCTGTTGTAAGATGTTATAGTGTCCACCTGGACGATCTATGTACATACTCGTTTGTTTTCTTTTGGTGGTTGTTTTCTTTCGTTTTTTTTTTTTCGTTTTTTTATTCCCAGGAAACACGTGTTGGGTTCGTATGCCCAAGTAGGTGCACGTGGTCTGTTCGCGACTCTTTTCTTTTTCCTCAAAACAATTTTACTTTCTTTTTAACTTTCCTTTTTAGTTTTTTCTTTGCATTTTTTTACTTTTTCTCTCTCGGCCTCGGCTCGGAGGACAATGATATAAAAGCGCATACGAAGCCTGTGAAATTTCGTCTTGAAGGAGACCCGTCTCCGTTCGAAACGTCGAAAAATAAACAGTTTTTAGAACCGTATACCTTTTTCCTATTTGTTTTACGGCAACAAAAGACATACCCTTCATATGATATATATATATATATATATATATATATATATATATATATATATGTGTGTGTGTGCGTGTGTGTTTCTCCGCATCCTTTCTCTCAATTCCTTATTTTTCCTTTGATATGCTTGACTCTCCCATTTCTCACCCTCACTTCTCTTTCCCCCGCCTTGCTGTACACTATACAATGCTATGTATGGCAGCCGAGTGGTTACGATGCTCGCCTTCGGTTCGTGAGTAGGCGGATCGAATCCCACCTCTTCAAGAATTTTCCCGACAATAATGTCTCAGTGTATCTTTCTCTCTCCATTTCCTGATTTCTCTCTCTCTCTCTGTGCTGTTTCTCTCACGCGAAAGAGTTATTCCACCCACGCCGCACAAATCGGCGGACGTGTTCTGGGATCGAAGCAGTAGATGAAGAAGAAGACGACGATCAAGACGAAGACGAAGCAAGCGCGTGTTGATTCATGATGACAATATTTTTCTGTTTGCAGTTAACAACCGACGCTCGTAGAACAATTCCAGTGTTAAAATGTGGATGAAAAGTTGCAGATATTCTGATGTGTCGTAGACTTCATGTTCCTTGACCTTCTCTTGTTCCGCTCTATTTAGTTCGAAATACCACAAGCAATTCAGTAAGGATTACCGCGCTTTGGTTCCAGGAATAGAATATAGCGTTTCTCTATGTAGAAATATTTTCGCCAGCCAGACTACGGACTGCTTTAAGATCTCTACTTTGATAGCGACTATCGGATATTACAAAACAACTTGCCGGCCCAATGTTACTTCGTTATAACGAGGTTCGACTGTGGTGCAGTAGGAGAGAACATAACTGTGTCTTGTTGCATGCATAGACTTTTCGATGTTACGGTACGTTCGTAGGCCAATATGGTTACGGTCGCATGTGCGATAGATAGCACTGGCCAATAATATGCCCTGTGTGGACACTCGAAGCAAGTGACGTTGATGCCCTTTTAATACGCTCGTACACTCGCTTTTCGTGTAGCGTGCGGAAAAACTGCGATATCCAGAGGTAGGTGCCATACTGAGCGAACAAGAAGGAGGTTTAAGAAAACGTATCGCAGCTCCGCTACGGTGAAACCTGAGGCAGCGCGTAGCATGGCAGCCAGCGATTTCTATTCGTAGGGTTCCCACTAGGGGTGCTCGAATAGCGAAATTTCATCTCTAGTCGAATTCGAATCGAATAGTGCCGAATGGTGACCAAAAATATCGAATATCAAATAGAATATCGAATTGAAAATATATTTTAATTGAAAGAATGAACGAAGAAATGAAATCTGCTCGTGTCCTCGAGCACATAACGCGGTGAGTGACTGCTATGGAAAGACTACAAATTGTCACAGAGAAACACAAGCTGTTCTACATGACCTGGCTTCAGGCTCTCTCGCCGGGATGTTGGGGGCTTACGGCTCATTTGACAACGGTAATGTTGCGCTTTATTGTCATGAGTGCTCCAGGCCCAAAAATATTGGGGCACCCGTTCATAGCATCGTTTTAACTTCACGAGAGAACGATGGGAGTTTCTGAACGAGTAGTGCGATGCGGCAGTGGCGACTGCACAGCTTGAACAACCATTTTCACATGGGAAGCCAGTCATCGAGGGTTTCGCAGGCCAAATTCGGGACGTTTCACGGCGCCTGCGGCGTACGCGACCGAACTGCGCAAGACGTCCGTGCCTTCGTCTAGGAAGCGAAGTTGTGACAGGCTTGAGAGTTCTCTCATTTGTTCTTTTTTACGTGCGAAAATGACGTAATCTCTTTAAATAAACAAGCGCTCGCAAGGCCTACTGTAGCGAAGTTATCGTTACTTTCAGCCGCCGCACAGTAACCAAGTTGCACCATTGGCCTTTGTCGAGTTTAAATATTCGTCCTGTCGAATCATTCGAAACTCCGAATACTAGCCATTCGAAAGTCCAATCGTATTATTCGATTAGGTTTTGTTCGATTCCAATTCGAAACTCGAATATTCGCACACCCCTAGTTCCCACTGCTTCGTTTACCAAACCGTCGATGATGCACACATTTGAGGTACGCATGTTGGGCTTCCCCGGCACGAGTAGAATCTTCTGAGGAAGATTCGCAAACTCGGCGTTCGGCGCGTGCGCTACTTCTGCTGCGCTTTATCGACTTCCTCTTTGTGACGGCAGTTCAGATACGCGTCGTCTGCAGCAACTTCTTCAGGTTGTTTTTCCCATAGACGTCAGACTCTGGAGTTTCCAAGACGCGTGGCGCCACCTGTCGGAGAAGTATTGGGTAGTACAAAGACCGACTCCCTTCCCAGTCAAAAAAATTCAAGTGGTCCAATTGGAAAAACCAATTGGCACCAACTGGTTTTCGACCAATTGGAATTTCGCCACCCATTGGAACGTACCAATTACATCCAATTGGTAAACCAGTTCATATCCAATTGGTAAACCATTTGGGTAGAGCTAGTGGACTGGGGTCTGATTGGTCAACCACTTGAACACGCATGGTCATCCAATTGAAGTTAACTGGTGCCCAAATGCGTAACTAGTTAAAGTGAACTGGTGTTCAACTGGTAATCCAGTTAATCGTAAATGGTCACCCAATTGAAACTAGGTGGTGTTTAACTGTTTAACCAATTGAATAGATGTGGTCATCCAGTTGAAGCTAGCTGGTGTACAAATGGGTAACCAGTTGAAGAGAACTCGTGTCCAAATGGGTAACCAGTTAAAGTGAACTGGTGTTCAACTGGCAATCCAGTTAATCGTAAATGGTCACCCAATTGAAACTAGGTGGTGTTTAATTGGTTAACCAAATGAATAGACGTGGTCATCTAATTGAAGCTAGCTGGTGCAAAAATGGGTAACCAGTTGAAGAGAACTAGTGTCCAACTGGTCAGCCAGTTGAAGGTAGGTGGTGTTCAATTGGTTAACCAATTAAATAGATGTGGTAATCCAATTGAAGCTAACTGGTGTCCGAATGGGTAACCAGTTAAAGTGAACTGGTGTTCAAGTGGCAATCCAGTTAATCATAAATGGTCACCCAATTGAACCTAGGTGGTGTTCAACACGAAGAGCCTTTATTACACAACAGTTGTTCGGAGAAAAACCTCATACAGAGGGGGCCTCATAGTACAGCTATACAATTCCTGCTACCAAGGGTATTCGTTGTCAAACTGTTGCCCGTTCTGCTTCAGCTTCAGGAAACGAGGTCGCGGATATATTCTCGTTGCTTAGGGTTCTTTGTTTGTTCCGCGTTGCGTCAGCGATCAGACATAATGCGTGAAAGAAAAATATGACAAGACTGAGGAAAATGAGGTACATGGCTGTAGTACAGAGGTTAACACACTTGTCTAAAATGCTGTAACTCAGTTTGAGATAGCCCACGCCCGAGCATCACCCTAAGCAGTCATGCACGCAAACGTCGTCAGTGCAGTCCAAAGCGCGCCATTCGAGTATTCTAGACAAGTGTGTTCACCTCTGCACGAAGGATGAAAATGCTCAATAAGGTGGTATGCTGAGCCAGTTGGTGCAACATATTGTAGATTGTATGAGGGGAAAACAGCAGGAATAGAAGGAAAGAACTTGACCGGACAGACGTTCAACTTCCAACTGCAGTTTATTGGAAATATTTCTTACAAGTGCAGCCACCTTACCACACGAAAAACAAGGCCAACAGGAATGTTACTTATCCGAACTGCCGCCCATTAACTATTTAGAAGTCCTATTTCTTTATCATTCAGCGCTACCGAGGCAGCACTGATGCACGTGGTTGAGTTCGCTTTAATCTGTACAGCTTCCGTGATCTCGGTGGTCAATCTGTGTTTTGATTTGCTAAGAACATTAGTGCTCGTAAACTGCCGATTGCACCCGCAATCTCTGCAGTGCAGAGAGAGGTGCGTGCCACCTGCGAGAACCTTCAATGACGATTCATGTTCTCTGAGTCTGTCATTTAGACTCTAGAGGTACATTTACAGCGCAAACGTAAAGACGCACCACAAAGAAAGAAACGACACACACAAGCGCTGTGTGTGTCGTTTCTTTCTTTGTGGTGCGTCTTTACGTTTGCGCTGTAAATGTACCTCTAGAATTATGAACCAACTAGGCCCAAAAGAAGTTTTACTGATGTCATTTAGACATCGGCCCGCCTGACCGATGTCGCAGCTCAACGGAACTCTGTACACAACCTCATCGGTACAGAGAACAAAGTGCATGGCACGTGTTTTTGTGCGACCTTTCTGGTTCACATTTCCCTTCCCATGATTTTTAACCATGGAGCACAGCTTGGCCAGTTTGCAGGGGGCTGTGAGCACGGCGTCAACCCCGTGCTTGCGACCAATCTTCTTCAAATTGTGCTACACAGAATGCACATACAACATGACCACAATCTTTTCTGTTTTTTTTATCCTGGGTGTTGGTAGCATTTGTCCTCTTTAACTTTAACAACGTGCCACCCACTGCAATGAGCAGACTGTGAGGGTAACCCGAGCTGAGCAGGCGACTCGCTTGTGGAAACTATGCTTTATGTTATGTAAACAAGGCTTCTTCAACGATGAACAAAGGCAGGGAATAGCAATTGTTCTTTTTTTTTTACAAGCTCACTGTGAGATGATTCATAAGGTAACAGATCCTTCTTAGACCATAGCGAAAATTCCTATCAAACATGGTCAACTCAATTAAAAACCTTGGTAACATCTAAAAACTGCAAATCATCATTGGCTGGTTGTTCATGAGTGAATTATAATGAACTTCAATCGAGTAGACCATGTTTGCTAGGAATTTTCACCACGGTCTAATAAGGGTCTGTTACCTTATGATTCATCTCACAGTAAGCTCGTAAAAAAATAGCAACGCTATTTCCTGCCTTAGTTCATTGCTGAAGAAATCCTGTCTGCATAACATAGATCATAGTTTCCGCAAGCAAGTCGCCTGCTCAGCTCGGGTTACCTTGACAGTCTGCTAGTTGCAGTGGGCGGCACGTTGTTAAAGTTAAAGAGGACAAATGCTACCAACACCCAGGATACAAGGAAAACAGAAGAGATTGTAGTCACGTTGTATGTGGATTCTGTGTAGCACAATTTGAAGAAGATTGGTCGCAAGCACAGTGTTGACGCCGTGCTCACAGCCCCTGCAAACTGGCCAAGCTGTGCTCCATGGTTAAAAATCATGGGAAGGGAAATGTGAACCAGAAAGGTCGCAAAAAACACGTGCCATGCACTTTGTTCCCTGTACCGATGAGGTCGTGTACAGAGTTCCGTTGAGCTGCGACATCGGTCAGGCGGGCCGATGTCTAAATGGCAGACTCAGAGAACATGAACCGTCATTGAAGGTTCTCGCAGGTGGCTCGCACCTCTCTCTGCACTGCAGAGATTGCGGGTGCAATCGGCAGTTTACGAGCACTAATGTTCTTAGCAAATCAAAACACAGACTGACCACCGAGATCACGGAAGCTGTACAGATTAAAGCAAACTCTACCACGTCCATCAGTGCTCCCTCGGTAGCGCTGAATGGTAAAGAAATAGGCCGTCTAAATAGTTAAATGGCGGCAGGTCGAATAAGTAACTTTCCTCTTGGCCTTGTCTCTCTCGTGATAAGGTCGCTGCACATGCGCGATTCCATGCTCTCGTGAGAAAAATTTCCAATAAACTGCAGTAGTAAGTTAGGCGTCTGTCCTGTCAAGTTCTTTTCATCTATTCCTGCTGTTTTCCGCTCATACAATCTACAAGATGAAAATGTTAGCGATGTAACAAGACTTACCGCGTACAGTAGCTCCCACACGTCATGCTTGTTGTGCCCGTGTACATCCGCTGCAGTCGCGAGACAACACCCAGTTAGGGTAACGAACGAAATGTGTGAAAGCTGCTAATAACGCAACAATTGCAGAAGTTCAAAAGTAAAATACTTGCCTCGAATGTAATGAAATCAGGCTGAATCCACGGACCGTGCCAAAATGAATATTTCAAAGACGCCGGATATCAAATACGCCGGAGACCTGTAGCATTATGGTGATGCGTCCACAAAAAAGCGCAGTCGATCGCGATGACCATGCTGATGGCACTTGCCGCAACGCACGCACTGCACGCACCTATAAGAAAATTAAATTTTAAGATTATCGCATTTGCCAACAAACGGTACAAAATTTTGCAAGCAGGAATTGTTTTTTTATTTATAGGTATTTTCACCTTATCTTACCGCTTCAAGTGCAACTTTTTTGGAAGGGATGTTAGGAACCAACGCTTGTTCCGCCGTTCTGTCCGTGTTGTCGCGTTCTCGTGTCAGCGAAGTGCGGCGGCTGTTCGCAAACTTCGCATCATTGTAAAGTGGCTAGGCTTGCAGGTGGCATTCAATTGGTTGATCAATTGAATATATGTGGTCATCCAGTTGGAGCTAACAGGCTCCCAAATGGTTAACCAGTTGGTCACAAATGGTCATCCAATCAAAGCTAACTGGTGCTTAACTGGTGAGCCAGTTCAGTTAAACTGTCTTTCAGCTGGTTCCAATTTATATATATATATATATATATATATATATACTGACCTACCTTTTTTAGGTCTGCCATGTTAGTTACAAACATATTGCAACTAAATATTTCAAACAATGGGTCTACTACGATTGGTAGTGCTTTTTGAATTCGAATGTGCACATCCAATTGGACCAACAAGCATTCCAATTGGGAGGCCAATTGGAACGCACTGTTCCAATGGTTTTCCAATTGGAATTTGTGACACCAATTGGACTAAGAAGCATTCCACTTGGGAGACCAAATGGCAAACGGGGACCAATTGAAATGGCCACTTGGAACTGTGAGGTCCAATTGGTCCTCCCGTTGAACTGCAGCATTCCAGTTGGTTTCCAATTCATTCCATTTGGGACCAATTGCGGGGGACTGGTATGACCAGTTGGACCCATTCACATTTTGTGACTGGGTTGCACAGTTGCTGTGGGACCAGGTGCAACTAGCAAGTGCGAAACAATGATTGAGCGCAATATCGCTTGTTTTTGCGCATTTAACACTCAGAACGAGAGCTGTGAATTTCTCTCCGCTAGTCGGACGCGCTACCGAACCGTCATGAAGTGCTTGCTGGATCACTCGCCAGAATGACGGCGAAAACAACAGCAGAATAGACCGCTCCGCACGCTACGAAGAAACGCTGCAATCGACGCTACTGTTGCGTTGTGAATTGCCAAGGACGTAAACAACTGGATAACAACGTTCAGTTTTAATTTTTTCCATAGTTGTCGTTCGAAGAAGTAAGGCGAGAGCACTGGATACGGGCCGTTGCGAGCGTGTTGGGTAAGCGAAGTTATCCACAGTCGGTCGCATGATAAAGATTGATAATGTAGCTCTGCTGTTGTTTTGTGTAGCCCTGATGCAGAACCGTGGTAACCTTGACTATGAAGCTCAGCAGAGGCTCTGACCGTGGTGCGTGCCGTGTAACACGAAGTGAGCAGCTAGAGGGAGGCTGAAGACGCGTGATACGCACACCGCGACAACCTATCATCGGAGACTCCGAGTTCTGGTTCTAATTAGCTAACACGTGCGTCATACAAGTAAATCGCAAAATATTGGTAATGACCACCTTCAGGTTGTTTTGCCCGTGGCCTCCGCGGTTGTCGTATAGCTATCTCGGAGGCCATGGTTTTGCCTTTGCATGGTTGTACCCCGTATCCCATTTGCACTATATACAAACGGAAGACGACCATCAAGAGACCATTTGAGGAAGCGTGGCAGAGAGAGATATACTCTTTATTAGAAAAACAGGTTTTTGCCAGCGTCTGTATCCGCTGGCATGCTACTCTGTGTAGGGATGGCGAATGGGATTAACAGACTAAAGAAGAGAGGGAAGGAAAGAATAAAAAAGAAAGAATATTAAAAAATGAAATGCGCAAGTGAACCTAATAGAGATATTTACAACGAGGATGTCAGGTAAGTTAAGGCTTTGCTATGTGAAATAGCAATCACACGCTCTGCGAGGGGGTGGCGCCCTCTCTTGCACGGCCGCCAATGTCAAACGGCATGCTTACGATCGTTTCTAATGGTTTTTAAGTGAATGTAGCGATACTGCATGGTTATTATGTTATTATATTTTTCAGACCTTGTTTGTTCATTTTGAACCCGGTTTTGAGCATTTCTAGCGTTGATTTAGCCTGTATGACCTTTGATCTTCAGCGTGATCACGCCACATGAGATGTATGTTGGACGACAAGCCGGGCCCCTAAAGTACTACGCTCTTACAACCAGCCTATTAGCACATAACTAGCTTATTTGCCTCAAACGATTTGCTATGTGAACTAGCAACCATTAAACCTTTCCGACCAGGCCAATTTTTGAGAGGTAATAATGGAATGTCCTGCATACCGCGACGAGAGAGAATTGTTTTGAGCGCAAATGGACCATGAGAGCCACGATCAGTTAACATTGCACAACATATTATGCCCAGTGCCGGCCCTTCAAAGCGTAACAAAACAGTCCAATGCAGAGGCAGCGAGCGATGAATTAAGGGAGATTGCGAAGAAAAGGCGAAAATCGCTGGGGCCATTCAATCCCTGATAAAGCGAGTTTTGTAGCACTGATCGTAATATACATAGCTAAATTTATCTTGTATGTACAATCGGGATCAAATGAAACCCGAAAGGCGGCAAGCATTCGCCGTGGTATAGCGCGCGCCTTCCAGTTATCACTACGGCCAGGCGCGCGCATCTGGTTCGGCAGTACTGCGCATATATGCGCGCCTGTCCATCATAACTGGAAGGCGCGCACTATACCACTGCGAATGCTTGCCGCTGTTCGGGTTTGATTTGACGCCGATAGTACTTCATCGCTTTGGCATTACCTATATACCCGATTTTAACGAGCATTTAGGTACTAGAGAACGGATGTTGGAGGGCTTGCCTCGAACTCGATGTCGTGCGATGCTCGGTTGTACTTGCGAGTTGCAGTGTGCCGGCATAACTAAAACTTCTTTTGCATTGTACTCGCAGTTCGCTTTGATCAGCTTCCTTTGTTTCTGAAGCGTGGATTGTCGGAAAAAGCTTTCCAGGTCCTTGATTTTCAGGAAACCGCGCCTAGACACCAACGAAAGAGGTGGTGGTTATATTGTGGCCTATGCACATTCGCTTGCGGACGGCTCTTTGTACTACCCAGTACTCATCGCACCAGGGCTGCGATGAGGGCGCTGGTGGCAGTGTTTGTCGCAGCGCCGCCTGGGCAGTCTGACGTCTATCAGGTGTAGAGACGCAGCACTGGCCAAGCATGGGGGAAAGGCATTCGCTGGCTCGTCAGGCGGTGGCGCCTCTCTTGCGCGGCCCCGGAGTCAGCCGCAGGTTTCCGAAATGTGTTAACTAATTTACTTAATTATTGCGCTTAGTTCTTTGTTATTTCTGTTAATAACATAATTTTAGGCCCGGTTCGTTCATTTTAACTTGGTTTTTAGCGCTGCTAACGTTATTTTGGCCTGCGCTTTACTGTATGGGTGGTCACGCCACGTGAGATACATGGATGGACGACAAGCCAGCGGAGAGTACTCCACAAAAAGCAACGAAATACTTCACTCATTACGCTGATAAGAAAGGTACGCGTTACCGCGCCCTGCGTTACCTACAAATAAAAATTTCGTCCTTGTGGAGCGATTGGTGGGTCTAAGTCCTGCGCTAAGTGCAAGCTACACAACTCTCGCACCTGAGGACGTGCATAGCACGGGCACCCAGCGATTCCCATTGCACTGTGTTATTGTTTTTTTTGGTACTATCATTATTGTTATTGTAATGTGGTTATTATGGTATCGTGAGTATTTATCGCCATGTGCTGTGCAGTAATGTGTAAAAAAAAAGCCGCACCACCCCGAAGGGGATCGTGAGGAAATGCGAATGCATTTGGGTGCACCCGATGAGTGTGCGATTAATTATGAAGAGAGACGAGAGTGTGCACGTAGAGGCGTAATGCTCGAGTTGCATGGTGTTACACTTCGTCCTAGTGGTATCGTTGCCGCGAGAGATTCGACTTCACCGACTTCCATCGCTATCAAGATACCAACGCACGCGCTCCCTGCATGATATATATAGGTCCGAGCGCGGAGAGGAGGAGCGCCCGAGCTCTCTCTCCGCTGATCCGCAATGCGAGCGCCATCACACGCCCGCGCGCTCCTCCTATCCCCTACCCTCCGCCGCTCACCACCTGCCCCTGTGCTAGGTGCGGCGCAGCTGTTGCTAGGGGCGAAGAGGAGCGCGCGCGGAGAGATAACACCTGTGCGCGTCGCCGGCCAGGGACGCAGGACAACCACCGACTAAGAAATGCATTCGCATTTAGAACGACTAAATGCTCCTATATTCTGGTAGTGTTGCTGCGCACGGGAATCAGCACTGGGGTTGTTCTCGCTTGCCTTGTCGAGCGGCGGCTGGTCGCTCAGCGTTCACCTTGTGATTTGCCTGGCGTCGACGCTGTCTTACCCGAGCCAGCGCTCCCTGACCCTCGTTGCTCTCAGGCTCGGCGCGATCCATGTGGAGAGTTAAGGTGTGAAGGTGGAGCAGAGCGGAGCGGCTTATAAAAGTTTCGCTCAGGTGCGGTTGCCAATCGGTGCGCTGTTTACCCGTCGAAGAAACGCCGGTGGGAAGAGCCATCACTCGTTCTGCGAGTCGGTGGCGCGCTGTTGCACGGCGCCAGTCTCAACGGCATCTCTACAAAGCGTTTTTAACGATTTTAACTTAAGTGTAGGGATAACTTCTAGTTAATAATTTCTAGTGTTGATTTAGGCCTGTATTGACCTTTTGATCTTGAGCGCGATCACACCACATGAGATTTATCGATGGACAACAAGTAGTGCCCCTAAAGTGCTACGCACTTACATATTAGCATATAACTAGGATATAATAACTAGCTCATTTGCCTTCGTTATTATACGCATCTATATTTGGCATCCGCATGAAGTCATGTGCTAACACGTCGAAGCAGTCCAAAAAAAGCAGTCCGGTAATTCCTGTCATCTTATTCGCAATTTAAAAGTATCACAAAACTAAAGACACCCTCAGTATGCCTTCACTCGCCGTCCTCCGAACACATGAGCGGCTATTCTTCGTTCCACCCTCTAACATAGCAAGGCTATCTTCGTGATGTCATATTTTTCCAGCGCATCCATCTCGTCTAGTTTAGACCGCGCGTATATTCAAACGAATTTCTTTGTATTAAAATATACCGGAATTCACATCTTGTACTATGAATACATCAATAGAATTCACTTGCATTAAAGATTGCAACTATGACCGATTATACATCTTTTTAGTCAGCGCTCGACTCGTTTTTCGAGCGCGTCAACACTTTTTAATAGTTGACTGTAGTTTTACTGGATGTGCACATTGGTTGTCATTCATTACAGAAACCGAACAAACCAGAAAGTCATCCTTCTGATGTTGCTATCAATTTTGAAATCTTGCGTGTGAGTTCTTCCAAAAGGATTTGGTATTGCACTGTCCTGGTTAGTATTGTGCCATCTTTCTTGTTCCGTTCCATTGCTAGTAATTTCGTTTTTTTAACTGCGGTATTTTGCCTGCATTGAGGTTGTATCCTTCACTCCTTTGTAAACCCTCCTATCTAATGTCCTTCGGTCTCTTAGGCTATTCAATAAAAATAAAACAAGTTGCTCCAGCCCCCCCCCCTTTTCTGCAATTCCCTTTGACATATCAGACTTAACTAACTTTTCTTGTATAGTTGGTTTGCAGTGTATACAGTGTTTTTGAAGTTTGCATAGCATTGCCCGAAGTCCAAGCCACCAGATCCGACAGTTATAAGTATTTAGTGTATAAGCATGTGTGGCGCTCGCGTGCCTTTCTGAATACACTTTCTTTTGTATTTCTCTGATTCGCGCATGGTGAAGGATTGATTGCTACACCATGCAGTAGTCGTTCACACAGCATTCTAAATTGGCTCAGCCTTAATGAGCGAGCATTATATGACTGACTGTGCGACTCCCTGGCGGCAGAAAGCATTGGCACACAAACAGAACTTATATTGCGTCGCCGTTGATGTCGTATACGCGAATTTTCGAAAACGAACATTCGGAAGGCGAACGTTTGTATCGAACTTGGCAGGCGACTGAATAGATGGTGTCCTATTGCCCGACAAGTGCTAAAGGCAAAGCGAGCGGTCGTGTCTTCAGCAAGACATATATATTTCTCGTGTTTGGATGGTCGATTAACTTTTTATTCGATTACCTAAGCCATTATTCATCTTAGACGTCAATCGCAATAAATGTGAGTTTTCTCGGCGATCAGTCTCCATTTTCGGCTGGTGTTTCCAAAAAGACAGTAAAAAATTCGGCACATCTCACGCGTTGTGGAAATCGGTTTCATGCCAAGCAGTCAGCCAGTAGTTCTATGCTGTATTTTATGGCTTAGATCAAAGCGTTACGAGCTGATTGACGTGTTTTTGTAAGTGTAGCAGCTGTATGCACATCGTGGGCTTACAAGGCACATGTACAACACTGGCGTTTGAAGGGTAGCTTGTGGTGCGACGTAACGTCAGCCCTAACGTTAGAGTACATACGTCAGTATTAACGAAACTAAGTGCACTTTATAGTGCAATCATGTGAATATCATACGTAACTTTCGTTAATGTGTTCCCACGGGCTCAAGGAATGCTTCAATATAGCTTGCTGAATCATAGGAATATAAATGCAACGTTTATTAGATTGTTATAAAAGATGGAATCAACACTGAAACCACAGACGTTAATCTGATATGATGCCTGTATCGTAGGAGTACATATGTAGTGTTTATTGTTTTCTTGTTAAGTTACATAGCCAGCACCACAACCACAACTGACGTTGCACCGACATCACGCCTGCATAGGCTGTTTTTCCAAACCTATTTATATACCTGGCGTGGCCCTGTGGTAGAATTCCTGATTGGCACGCAGAATGCTTGGGTTCGATTACTGGCGGGATCGTAATTGTCATTCTTTCCATTCGCCGGGTAAACGCTGCCGATGTCGGTTTGTCTTAACGCTCTCGCATTTAAATTGCCAATGTGTGTTCTCGCCATTCCTGCGTAGATATAAACTGTCAATCATAGATAGATAGATACGTATATAGAAACGTTCAAAGTGCCAAAGGTCTGAAGGTTCACACTCTGAAGGTTCGCTAAGAAATGCTTCGCATTTATTAGGGAGATAGATATGCACTAACATATTTATTTGGTAGCTGGAACAAATATGAAAAAAATTGTGATTAGGCGTAGTGGTGAAATCCAGGATTTCACGGGATCCCGCCAAGTCGGAGGAGGCATTGTAGGATAGGAAGAAAACGCCGGAGCAATAAAAACACTTTAAAACAAACCAGATATTCTGTCTACCACACGGAATCCTTGTTCCCACTCCTGCGCGCTAGTGGTGCGAAGACTGATTAAGCAGTGGAGGCGGTAGCGTTGCCCTCCTCCTTTCCCTCCTCCTCACCTTCACTTCGCTCTCCCACCCGTTGATACGCTCTATACATGGATATGCTTGCTCTCTCTTTTTCGTATTTCTTGTGTCCCTTTCCTTCTATCTCTTTCTGCCTCCATCTATTTCTTTCTCTGGTTTCCATCTCCTTTCTTTCTCGCTCTCTCTATACTCCTTGTCTTGCCCATCGGAATTATTACATCCCACGCCGGAAAAATCGGGGCACGTGTTTCTCAGAGAAGGAAAGAAGCAGGAGATGATGAAGATGAAGAGGGGGACGAAGAAAGCGCGTGCCGGTTTCATGGCAATGACTGTTTTCTAGCGTCGCCACACGACTAACGCCCAGCTTAACAGCAGCGATGTATTGTTGCGACCGGCCTTTGGAGGCACCAGAGACTCCGGAGGAAGAGGCTGGAGGAAGGCAAACTTAACAGATGTTTTATTTACATGGGCGAGCAGTTTGTTTCAACATGACGATTTCGTCCTACAGGACGAGGATTTCGTGCCGAATGAGCCCACGGGGGCTCGTTTTAAAAGGGTCTCTTTCCCCAGATCCCTAGATGGGGGAATTTCTGCAAGTTGGGACGGTCAATCGCGTCCCACACAACACTAATGAGGTGCCACCCACACTCGCCCAGGTCAGCGTCGTCGACTGGGGCGTGGCCACCGCACTCTGCTGCTGTTGCACCAAAGGGTGCAAGATGTGTCCCCGCCATGTGAAGGCCGTAGGGTGGTGGGTCCCACGCTCGGACCGCCGGGCGCAACAAAGGGTCTGCAGCTCCGAAGCACCTCGTCGATCAATTAGCGGGGCTGGTTGTCATCCGCTCGGACGTCTCGTCAGGTAGATTTGGCGACAGGAAACCATTACGGTCGTCTCGCTGAACTCGGACGGGCCGGACTGCACGCGCCACACGTCCCATCTCGGGAGGACAATTCACGCGCTTGAAACCATTGTCAAGGCAAGCAGCGCTTCGGCGCCGGGTTCGAAGAACAGGCGACGCCGCTTCCTTTTCCGCGCAGATGCCGATCGTAACAGATCGTCCGCCGGCGGGAGACTCGACCTGAGGGTGACCAGCCGTACAGGTTGCCCGAAGCGTCGTTGTTTGGTGGCGTCCTCCAGGCCACTGCTGATGACGCAACCACTGCCTTTCGTACTCGTTCCGCAAGGCCTCCTTCCTGGGATCACACATACACACCACGAGCACAAGCACAGGAGAGCGCCCTGCCCGCACTAAGACACATCGAGTCCATAAGAAGCGCAAGACAAAACAGTCTACATTATACATTACAATTAAAACACAAAAAAAAGCGATCATAGTGTTCCTCTGAGTACTCACTGAAGCCCTGCATTGATAAGGGCATAATCGGGCTTCGAGGGTTCCAGAGAAGAGTCCTTTTACACCTCTTTATTCTGACGGCCTACTCAAGCCATCAGCGTTACCGTTAAGTTTTCCTCTCCGGTATTCCACATCAAAGTTATACTGCTGAAGTGCCAGACTCCACCTGAGTAAACGGCCATTCTTGGGCGACATGTTTTGCAGCCACTTGAGCGGGCAGTGATCAGTCTGAAATGTAAATTGGGTGCCTGAAAGGTAGACACGACAGTTTTTGGCAGCCCACACTAGGCAGGCGCACTCCTTCTCGGAGGCACTGTACGCCTCCTCCCGAACAGTTAGCTTACGGCTAATGTACACAATGGGATGTTCTGCCCCTGCCCCGTCACATTGACAAAGTACTGCTCCCATGCCACGGTCGCTAGCATCGCATTGCACAATGAATGGTTGGTCATAATCAGGTGCCTGTAAAATGGGGCGGCTGATGAGCGCCGACTTCAAATTTTGGAACGATTCCTGCTTTTTTTGATCCCACACCAATATGGTGGGCTCCTTTTTTCGCAGTGCATCTGTCAGCGGGCTCGCCACTCGGAATAGTTCCTTACGTAGTGCTGATAGTAACCCGTGAGCCCCAAAAAAGCGCGTACGTCAGTTTTCGTTTTGGGTCGCGGTAGGATGCAACGGCCTCCACTTTTACTTCAGAAGGCATCCGACGTCCTTGCCCTACTACATGTCCCACGTAGCTCACTTGAGCCCCTCCCAACTTACATTTTTCTGCCTTTACCGTCAACCCCGCGTTCCTCAGACGCTCAAATACTTTCCTTAAATGATTGAGATACATCTCCCAAGAGTCTGAAAAAACGGCGATGTCATCAAGGTAAGGCAAAGCAAAGTCGTTTAAGCCATGTAGCACCCTGTCCATGAGCTTAGAAAAACAAAACGGGGCATTTTTGAGCCCGAAACTGAGCATCAGTGGACGAAGGATCCGAAAGGGGTCACGAATGCGGCGTAGCGGCTTGCTCGTGCCGTCAATGGCACCTGCCAATACCCGCGAATGAGATCAAGAGTAGAATGTACCGCGCCTTACTGACGGTCTCTATCCTTTCCTCGATATTAGGAATAGGATAGAGCTGATCTCTCGTCTTGGAGTTCAGCCGCCGATAATCTATGCATGGACGCGGCTCCTTACCGGGAACTTCCACCATGATCAAGGGAGAAGCGTAGTCGCTATCACCCTCCTCAATTATGCCGAACTCTAGCATCTTTTGAACCTCCTTCGCATCATGTCTCTCTGTTTTGGAGACACGCGGTACGGTTTCGCTTTGACTGGCTCATCGGACGTCAGCTCAATATCATGCGCTATCTCATCTGTTCTTCCCGGTTTATCTGAAAACAAACCCTCGAACTCCTCGATCAGGCACTTCAAGTCCTGAACTTGGTCACCTGTTAGATCCGTGTCACTAACCATCTTTTCCATTTTCGCACTCGTTGCTTCTGATCGATCTAGTTCTCCGAAACCGAGAGGACACTCTACGGGCATCTCTTCGTAGCCATTGAGTGAAAGGCATACGACGGCCTGTCTCTCGACGTATGGTTTCATCAAGTTTACATGATATATTTTCACTCCCTTCCAATGTCCTCCTAGCTTGACTGCGTAGTTAGTGTCTGACAGTTTTTGCACGACCTCGGCCGGACCCTCCCATTGTACTTCAAGTTTGTTGGCCCTCGAATGCCGCAGCAGCATCACACGGTCGTTCACCTTGACGCGCGCTTTTTGGCGGTTCGGTCGTAGTACACTTTGGCTTTAAAGCTGCGACGCACTCATACAAGCCTCAGCCAATTCCCGTGCTACGCTGATTCTTTTGAGCAAATGGAGAACGTACTCAACGACTGTCGCCTCTTCTTCGCTTCCTGACCACATCTCCTTAAGCATGCGGAGAGGCGATCGCAGTTCGCGGCCATACACCAACTCCGCCGGGCTGAAACCCCGTCGACTCGTGCGGTACTGTGCGCAACGCAAACATAGCTGCGGGGAGACAGCGTTCCCAATCGCGAGAGCTCTCCCTACACAGAGGTCTTCAGCACTCGTTTAAGCGCTGAATGCCACCTCTCTACACTGTTTGTCTGGGGGATGATGTATAGAGCTATGTATTCTTTTTATTCCACATCGCTCCAGAAAGGTTGTCGTTAAAGCGCTTGTAAAGACGCTTCCTTGATCACTTTGGAGTTCTGCTGGAAAACCCCCGCGAGCGAAAATGCTCAGGAGCCCGTCAACTATTTCAGACGAACTAAGTTCCTTCAACGGAATAGCTTCCGGGAATTTAGTGGCGGGACAGATCAGAGTCAGTATGTATTTATGCCCCGACGAAGTCCTTGGCAGTGGTCCGACTGTGTCTATGACAAACCCGACAAATGGCTCCGTTATTATGGGAACTAGCTTGAGCGGTGCTTTCCACTTGTCATTGGGTTTCCCTACGCGCTGGCACACATCGCATGACTTAGCAAACTGTTCTGCGTCGCGGAAACATCCGGGCCAGTAAAACTCCTGCAACAACCTTGCTTTTGTTTTCTTTATCCCCAAGTGCCCTGACCACGAGTTATCATGGGCCATGCGTACGATATCTTCCCTGTATTTGGGTGGAACTACCAGTTGTTCAAACGATCTCTGACGCCTATCTTGATACGCACGATACAAGATTCCATTCTCCTAAAGAACCTCACGTTCTTTCGTGCCACGCCTTCCTGCTGATGTGTATCGAGTCGCTCAATACTTTCGTCGGCTGTCTGCTCTTCGCGCATAGTACTGGCACTGATACCTCGCAACCTCTGGAACGCGAGCGGGAGCTCGGTTCTACTACTCTCCCCATTTCAACACTTGCAGCCGCATTCGCTGCTGAAGCCTCCGTGCCTCTCTCCTCAGAAAGAACTTTTGCGATACCTATCCTGCCGTCGCCGAGCGCGCTTGTCTCTTCAACCTAATCGTGCGTGAGCTTAGCTGCCACTTCTCTGGCCTTGGATCGCGTGAGAGCCAATACTGTCCCTCACAGAAGTTCAAACCTTTGTCTTTCAAGAGTTGATCTGATTTGTTTGAAATAGGTACGGGTACTGAACAGGAAGGTTCTTTGACACCGCCGCTTCCCGTCTCCAACCTACCAAAAGGGCCCTCGACGATGACCCTAGCAACTGGCAAACAGGACAACTCTGAGTCTCAACCACTTGCCTTATCCATGCGCATCCACCCGTATAATCATCCGCGCCTACTAGGGACGGATGAATAACGTCCAGCGTCGCCGCGCAATCCCTCAGCACTTTGCATTATTTTCCATTGACCGTCAAGTTCTGCACATACGGTGCTAACAGTTTATCGTTCTCCTCGGTGTTACTCACGTATGAGAACACATTCCTGCGTTGTTTGCAAACCGCCGCAATGTGTCCCGGGCGATTGCAGCTGTAGCAAATCATAGGTCGCCTCTCCTCAAAAATGCCTTCTGTCCTGTTCGTTTTGTGCCCC
This sequence comes from Rhipicephalus sanguineus, assembly GCF_013339695.2. Lineage (NCBI taxonomy): Eukaryota > Metazoa > Arthropoda > Arachnida > Ixodida > Ixodidae > Rhipicephalus > Rhipicephalus sanguineus. The sequence continues at coordinate 110,327 of NW_023615415.1, forward strand.
CGCGCCTTGTTCATTATCCTGCTCTTTTCCTCTTTGTGGACGAGTACTCCCCTTTACCCCGCTGGTCTCGCGGGCCTTCTCCGACGGCGCCGCCTTTGTGTCCTTTATTCTCGCCCCACGCATTTCTCGGTTGGAAAGTGGGCGCCGTGGGCCCCCTTTGATTTTGTTGTTCCCGCTCGTTTAGCCTACGCGAGGCGTATTCTTCCGCTAACCTAGCAGCTGCCTGAATGGTCGCAGGGGTCCTGTCTTAATCCAAAATTTCATAGAATCAGGCACTCCTTTATAGAACTGTTCCAGCCCTATTAACTCAATGACCCGATCATGGTTGCCGAATGCTTCGGAACTTTTCAACCACTCCAACAAGTTGGCTTTCAATTTGTAGGCATAGTCCCGTGTAGGATTCACCCGTCCCAACCGATGCACTACGAAATCGCTGCCGAAAGGCTTCAGCGGACAAGCGGAATCTTTCTAACAGCGCCTGCTTGACGTACTTGTAGTCGTTGGCATCTTCGGCATTCAATCGTGCAACGATGTAGGCAGCCTCGCATGGCAGTAACGTCAACAAAAGCTGAGGCCAGGCAGCAGCAGAACAGCCCATTTTCTCGCAAGTCCTTTCGAAATTGACGAGAAAGAGTCCTATGTCCTCACCAATTTTGTAGGATTGCATTAAATCCTTTATCTTAAAAGGGGAGAGTTTACTGTGGTGTGTGGCACTTGCTGCCTTCTGCTGTACTACTCATTAGTCTGCGGATCTCTAGATCCATGCGCTTCATTTCTTCTCATGCTCCTTTTCCTGTTCTATTTTCTTCTTATTGCTCTCAATCAACTCCCAACACTCCGTATCTCATCCTCATCTGCGTCTATAGCCTGTATAGCCTGAATAATCTGAGGCTTTCTGCATATTCCGCTGACATCTACACCCAACCTCCTTGCACATCAGAATAAGGTCTGGCTTATTTATCTTACTCAGGTCCATGATGAAAGCTGCTCTCTACTGAGAAAATAACCACAATTCCTAGGCAGTTATGAACTATCGAACTCTTAACAGGGCTGGGCTAAGAGACTCGATGTATCTCAGAGCAAAGCAAGGCACTCACCTTACACCGTGCGGTCGTGTTGTGCTGCGTTGGTCTCGCTGGTTGCCAGTCCACAAGGTATTCGGTCCATCCCACCGCTTGCATCCAGTTGTTGCGACCGGCCTTTGGAGGCACCAGAGACTCCAGAGGAAGAGGCTGGAGGAAGGCAAACTTAACAGATGTTTTATTTACATGGGCGAGCAGTTTGTTTCAACATGACGATTTCGTCCTACAGGACGAGGATTTCGTGCCGAATGAGCCCACGGGGGCTCGCTTTAAAGGGTCTCTTTCCCCAGATCCCTAGATGGGGGAATTTCTGCAAGTTGGGACGGTCCAATCGAGTCCCACACAACACTAATGAGGTTGCCACCCACACTCGCCCAGGTCAGCGTCGTCGGCTGGGGCGTGGCCACCGCACTCTGCTGCTGTTGCACCAAAGGGTGCAAGATGTGGTCCCCGCCATGTGAAGGCCGTAGGGTGATGGGTCCCACGCTCGGACCGCCGGGCGCAACAAAGGGTCTGCAGCTCCGAAGCACCTCGTCGATCAATTAGCGGGGCTGGTTGTCATCCGCTCGGACGTCTCGTCAAGGTAGATTTGGCGACAGAAAACCATTACGGTCGTCTCGCTGAACTCGGACGGGCCGGACTGCACGGCGCCACACGTCCCATCTCGGGAGGACAATTCACGCGCTTGAACCATTGTCAAGGCAAGCAGCGCTTCGGCGCCGGGTTCGAGAACAGGCGACGCCGCTTCCTTTTCCGCGCAGATGCCGATCGAACCAGTATTTCACAAGCGCGTAATGGTTCAATAAATGAATGAACCAAACGACACTGACATTCTAGCTATCTATCTATCATCTATCTATCTATCTATCTATCTATCTATCTATCTCTATCTATCTAATCTATCTATCTATCTATCCGCTTACGTTAGGGTGCTCTCGTCGTCACCTCCTTTCCTTGGTATACACACAATTACATCATCTCCCGCTAAAGGCGTACCATGAGGCGATGCGAAACCGAAGCACTTGCACGATCGCGTTTCGTTGGCGTTCGTTGGGCATGCAACCGACCTCGCGTCGTGGAACGCGAAGAGTACAGCTACGCGCGTCGTGTCTTCCCTCTAGCCTGGCCGGTAATTCTCGCCGGAAAGCGGGGAACGCGGTCGGCAGGCGCGCGAGAGGGGGGGGGGTGTAGGAGAGGAGAGGGGACGAGACGCGCATGCGCTGGCGCTCATAGCGGCATTGCGCAAGAGAATGAGGCACGCGAAAGAGGGAGTGGAGAATGGGAGTGGAAAGGAAGAGAGGGGAAATGGGGAGTGGAGAGCAGGTGTGTGGAGAGTAGTGTGTGGAGAGGGTTTGCGCATGCGCAGTAGGGTGGTCACGCCGCACACCACCACCGGATTGAACTCCGCCATAAGCCGCCATAAGATGATTCGCATCTAAAATTTGTATAGGAGGTGTGAGTGTATGAAGAACGTGACTGAACGCGCCCATCGCGTACATTCTGAGACCCGTTCCCAAAGTCTCGTGGGCGCATTCCCATGTACCACGGCCCATCGAATGCGGTTATGCGACACAGAGGCTTCACTGCCTATGTGAATCCGAGACCGCAGAAATTGAGATCGAAAGCTTTATAATACGCTTTGCTGGGATTAAACAAGAGAAAGGCAAAACGTTTCTTGTAAATGCCATTATCATTGTGCCAGACAAACGCTTAACAGATGCCACCGCGGCCCTCCGCAAGAAACCACATGGTGCACGATGTATTACATTAGTTGCTTATCGTTTTCGTGATAGTGGTGCTTGTCTAACGTCAGTTTCGGTTGATGTGCTGGCTGTCTGTTTTACAACAATGTAATAGACGTTACATCTGTAAGCATACGACTCAACAAGCTAAGTCTAGCTTGGCTCTTCGTCGCAGGATTAGATGAATAAACAAGGCTATTAGCACATCGTTTTGAAAAACGTGACGTCTGTGCTGCAACGTGATATCCGAGGTTACGTCAGACAATAGGCAGCTTTAGACAGAGTACGCAAAGATAGCGTTCGTTGCTGTCACCCGCTGTTTCCGTCGCTTAACGGGGGCCCGCAAGAGGATAGCATGCGGCGCATTGGCAGCGGCTACAAAAGCTAAAGCAATGCTTTGCGTACGCTGTTATAAAATTCCCTAATGAGATACCACAGACACATCAGTGTAGTCCACTTGCCTCGTGAGCCCGAATTACGCAGACAATCACCTAATGTAATCGAATACGTCGATCCTCCTCGTAAGGTTTGGCCCAAAGTGTGGCATAGGCATGTCACCGTTGTATTCCCTGCAAACATATTCCCTCCCTTACCTGCTTTCCTTTACCCTTTGCATAACGAGGGGTGCAGGACAATGCTCTGCGCGACGGGCCTCCCGAGGTCCTCCAAGCCATAATACAGCGAGCCCGTCTCCTCGCTGGAATCATCCTAGGGACACCGCACTAGGATTTCCTCCCACGCGTTTCTTGTTCATCAATAAAGATGTGTTACTGTATCTCTTTCTCGTGAGTGGATTTCCGACTAAATTTATGCCCACAATGTGTGGGGTCTGCCGGAATATTATATTATAATCTTTTTGTCTTGCGTTCTTCACAGTCTGAAGCGATCCCAGAAAATACGCTGCCTCGACCACGGAAACGCAAGTTTGTCAATCAATTTTCGCAATCTCGTAATTTCCCTCGTGGTTAGAATGCTCCACGTCGGCTTTACACCTTGTCCTAGAGCCACGGAGCAAGAAATCTTGAGGAGGCGAAACTGCGCTCGCTCGCGCGTCTTAATAAAGTCACGGGATCGGGCACAGCGCTCACGCGCCCTCTGTCGTGAGAGTCCGCTAGCGGAGAAGGGAAAATGCGTGCGTCCCTCTCACCGCGCTCTCCAACGAAGCTCGTCGGTTCAAGGCCATTCGTCGCCGATTCGCCGTTCGCGCTTCACGCCCGAATGGATGTTATTGTGCGTCCTCGCCGGCTCCAAATTTTAACGCGACAGCGTTAAAGAGCTTGTTTCGCAGAAATACCGGTGTCGGCGAGGCTAGCAATTGAGAAGGCGATGCGCATGGGGCCTGATTACGCTATCGCGTTCTATAAGGCGAAGCTCAAGCGCAGTCCAAGTTTTTCGGTAAATTAAGGAGAAAAATGGCGTCACATACAAGAATATTACCAGCCTGATATATTTTGTACAATGCGAAATCTATAATTTTTGATAACGTGAGCTCAATGGCTTAGGTATAATTTATTTCAACGAATGATGGGACTTACCCTATATGCCATCAATTTAGATTAAGGTTGTTGCAGCGGCCGCATTTAGATGGAGGCGAAATACAAAAGGCCCCTGTGCTTACATTTAGGTGCACGTTACAAAACCCCAGATGGTCGAAATTTCACGCTGTCTTTTTTTTTAGAACAGCAGACAAGTAGCTGGGACAGCGCGCGGAAAGACTGAAGGCACGGCGTCTAGTAAAACTGGCCGTTTCGGTTTGTCAAGGAGAACTTCGCCACCAAGCTCGCCATAATAGCGCCGCCTGTCTATGTCACTGTCCGAGAAGTGCTTCTCGCAAACGTAGTCACGAGGCGTCAGCTGTCGGTCTTTTCTTGGCATGGTGCGAGCCCATGCTTCCAACCTCACTGGGTCACTAGGAACTTTGAAGGTAATTACCTTCTCCTTGCAGGACGCGTACCCACTGCTCACATTTCCGCCCAATCTTGAAGAAGCACTGGTCGAAATCTGCAAAGCACTCTCCTTTGTCGCGGCGTTAAAAGCGCGCGCAAACATCGAGGAGTTGGCGCCGCCGACGCAACGCGTGGAAGCCACTGAGAGCGCTAAAGAGAAAGAAAACCAGCAAATCGCGAAGGGAACTTTCCTCCCAAGGCCACCTACTCATGCGCGCGCACAACATGCGAGCGAGGAGCGAGGGGTGCGTGCATGGGGCGGCAGACGTCGTCTGCTCAGGGGCCACTACTAGCAGTTCGTTTCAAGCGCTGTACGACCCATAATTCTAGCAGTATCGATTATTAACTGCAGCTAAAATATCTGTCATATCTACCGATTGATGTTACAGACAGAAATCTTAGAAATTTTACAACGTACGAGGCGCTGTCACGATTTTTATGCGTCGCGTCCATAGAAGAGAATGTAAAAGATGGCAACAGGCTGAAAGCGTCACCTGTCGTGCTTCGGCGCCAAATTTCGCCGTGACGCTATCGCGCCGCCCTCGCACGCTGCCGCGGCCTAGAGATTCTCCTCCTCAAATACTTCTTTCTCCGTGCCTAGAGCGTTGTTTTCTTCCACCATCTAGATATCATTTCAATGAGGCCATCACATATCTCATGAACTCAGGTTTTGTACTTTTGCACTTGCTTTCCTCCGAACATTCATGCCGTTCGATATATGGATATTTTGCCAGCGGGTATGTTACATAGGGACCGCCAAGAAATTTGATTTTCTTTTCAACATTTATTTTCTTATGACGAAGCTCCTTTTGCGTGAACGAACACCGGTCGGACCTACAGTTTTCTCGGTGAGCCGCACAGATAATCTGACGCATTTAAAAGCCCTCTATAGGACCGGATGCAAAGCCGACGTAGAAGATTGTACACATGAGTTATAATTCGCGGATAATCTCTTTTCGGAGTTGTTTAAGTGTTGTGTATGTGTGGCGCTTTTTCTAGGTAGCAGCCATTCCTAGAACGCTGCTTTCAGGGCATCGGCATAGCGTCTTTCCTCTTCTCTGTAGCACTGGTCAGCGTCTCAAACACTGTCCCTAGGCACGCTTCCCGCGGCTACAAAAAGGCGTCTTTGACATCAAAATTTTGCAGCTTCGGATTTTCCGGTGGCGTACAGTCCTACCTGCGGGCTTTACCTTTTGTCCTCTAAAGAGCTTTCATTTCAGTCCCATTCAATTCAACGAAGGCCCCATAGGGACTGTTACCTTGCTGTACTTGCTTTGTTCCGCGGGCACAACACATTCGTGTAGGTCTCATATCTCCATAACTTGCAAGCAGGGAAGCGTTGTGCAGTGGTTAAGACACTCCCTTGCTGAGCGTGAGGGTCTGTATTCAAGACCATGCACAGTGGTGGAAGCTTACTTTTTACTATTTTCTTATTAATATCTGCGTTATCGCTATCTGACACACAGACGGACGGGCAGTTTTCTCTTTGAGTTGGCATAGAAATGCGTACGGATTTAAAATTCATACTTCACCAAAATATGCTTTCAAACTCTCGTTTCGGTGGTAACCGGTTTCGGCTACTGTGCGGCCGTTCCATATGATGACAGCCGTTGGAAAGATGAAAGTTGCGACGGTGATGCCACACAAAAAACGGTGTTCTAGGAAAGACCGCAACCTCCAATAAATATCTTTGCCTACGCGTCACTTAAGCAACACCAAAAGGAAATTATGCAAGGATTATTCATTCATTCATTCATTCATTCATTCATTCATTCATTCATCATTCATCATTCATTCGTTCGTTCGTCAATCGTTCGTCCGTTCGTTCGTTCGTTCGTTCGTTCAGTCAAATACACATTTATATGGCTGCAGAGCTTCTTGATTGGTGAGGAAATCGTGGCATGCATTTAAACGGCCCCATTCCCAGAATTTGCTTTTCCTGTAGTGGGTTTGTCTAAAGGGCACAACGGGAACCTGATTCTTTTCGTAGTAATCATTGTTGTGTGGGTTACAAGAAAAGATTTGGATAGGAAGGGAAACGTAAAAATAAAACCAGATCAAGGACGGAGGCTTTTATGAATGACTTTCGCTACGTGTGCTGGTAACCTTCGGCTCCATAGATAGTGCTCCTAGCCGGTGTTCTCTGCTGAATAAGCGGACTTTCTAAAGGCACACTATGCTGGTAAGGATAAGGAATAGGCGCGAATAAATATTGCCACGCGCTCTGTTATTTACTTTCATGCAAACCACCCGTTTCACGTATAATTACTGTCTTTTGCGCGCCGAGCTCGAACGCGACCATTCCCTGCTCGAAGCCTGAAGAAAAGCTCAAGCTGATCGACAGAGCTCGCAAGATGGCAAAGGCACACAGGGGCCCTGGACTGAGGGCTCCACCTTCACCGGGAGAATTTCTTGCACCAATAAAGTTTTTCATTCATTCATTCATTCCCTATTGTTCTGATAAGCTGGAGTTGTTGTTGACACGTCTTTATTGACATTTGTGCCCTTGAAGGGCTGCGGTGAATGTAGAAGAGGCGGGATAAAAATTAAAAAAAAGTTACAGTTTCGCCGCAAGGGCGAAGCAATGAATGCGATAGCAAGAAACTAATGCTATACGAAGTGAGGCTCGCCAATGGATTCTCTCAGTGTGAACAGCGCTCCTGCTGCAAAGGCGGCCGAAGCAGCGAAGGAAACTAGCGTGCTTCAAATGTCGAGCTGTGACACTTGATATTTTGCGCTCATCTTCTGTTTGTTCGTTTAGCGGCCCCCTTAGCTCGAGTGACTTTCGTGCGCTCCGTAACATGAGCGCGGACATCACGGTGAAAACTCGAAACATCCCTCTTCCCCTCACCACGAGAAAACCAGCGAGCAGAGCGGAAGGGCAAGGTTCTCCCTGCGCAACGTTAAGAAGCGAGCAAGCTCGCCGACGCGCTCTTCACGCCATCTCGCTGGTAATGAAGAAACCCTTATAAGCGCCTGCCGTCTCTGAGTCCTGCCATCGGTAAAGGGTGTGTATATAACGCTCGCCGTTAGCTACCTGAAGGACCTGCGCTTTCTGGCGTAGTGGTTAGCGCCGCGCGCTGCGGAACGTTAGGTCGCTGGTTCGATTCCGCGCTTCGGAAGCATTTTTCTTTTTCTTTGGGACTTTGATATGTATATACATATATACATATACGGTGAATGACGGCGACGGTGACGGCAAAGTCCAGCCGAGACTGTCCATATAATTGCTATCGCAATAAAACATTGGCCGCGTATCTGCGTGCTTCGCTGCAAATGTCGTCGAAATGCGATAGAAGAGCGCTGCGTTAGTTACTGTATTATCTACCTTTGGGTAGCAGAGTTGCGCATAGGTCTCGTTAGCAACCAGATATGTCGCGAAGACTCACTCCGTTTTTGCAGGCGGCATGCCTACCGGGTCACCGGTCGACATGTTTGGCGTGTCGAAGACCGGTTATATACTTTAATGTGAAGGGCTAGTGTCAATCCAGTTCGCTGCAGTGGCGCCGTCGAGAAATACAAAAATTGGCCCCAGCGTCAGCTTCTCCGCAACGCATGGTTGCTAGCGGCGTTTGGAAGACAGATGCGCAACTCTGCTACCTAAATGTAGCATATACAGTAACTCTACGCTGCGTGAGATATGGGCGTCATCTCGCAATACGTCGGGAAACGAGCTTGTGCAGATGGAACGGAGGAAGAAAGTTGTTTCCTTCTTCTATGGCAGAGGGCTTTCGTCGGCGCCTCGCAGTTTGAGCGCAGCCGCATTTCAGCGCAGCTTAAGAAACTAGGGCCTTTAGAATTAGTGTCTATGTATTTCTATTAAAGGAACACACCGCCTAATACTTGCCTAGTGATGCTGCGCCTCAGATATGCGTTATAATTGCTTTTTGATCGACAACGTTCAAAAGTATGAACAACCGTACCAGTTCTATATGGGTGGGCGGTAAGCAGGTGGTTCAACTTTGGCCAGGTGGCTGGATCGGGTGACAGACAGACAAACAGAGACAGACAGACAGACCAAAATTTCTGCGTTTAAGTTCCTCAAGAAAGACTATCGTCGTTAAAAATTGCAGTTGCTTAGCTGGCTATACCAGGATATACGTAGCTTTAGCAAAGGTTCAGCTGATTATTCTTAGCTTACCAGATTGTCTAGGCTTAGCTAGATTGTCATGCTTGCTGCTGCTCCAATGACACACACGCACGGTATACGTATTATGTGGCACATGGATATTGATTTTATTGCGATAGCAATTATATGGACAGTCTCGGCTGATTTTGCCATTGCCGTCGCCGCCGCATGCACCCTATATGTATATATCTACTATCTATAATCTATCTATCTAATCTATATATATAATTATATATATATATATATATATATATATATCACATACATATATGTCAAGGCCACAAAGAAAAATAAGTCAGAAAAGCTTTACGACGCGCGAAATCGAACGGGCGACCTCACGCTTTCCAGCGCGCGGCGTTTGACGGTTAGGCCACAACAGCACCGTCTTTCAGCCCTAACGGCGAGCTATTTATATACACCACTTACATCAGCATGCTTTCTTAGTACCACATAGATGGCGCGATGTGCACGCTTGGCGCGCTTTAAAGATCGTCGCCCCGTTCCTGCGAACGCCGTTGCTCTTTGACCTACAGGGCGTGGTCGCCTTCGTGCGCTTATCTCGAGGAACGAAGGGGGCGGCTGGGGGGGGGGGGGCGGGGGGTTGTATGTCTTGTGCTTTCCCCGCGATGTCCGCGCTGAAGTCACAAAGCGTGCGAAGGTCGCTTGGCTCGCGGCAGCGGCGCGTTTGCGAAAGGAGCGCGCTGTTCGAACAGAAATAAGTAACAACTGGGACAGTTAGTTCGCGCTCGTCCTGTGTGTACCTGTTCGTTCGTTTCGTGCGTCCTCTTATATTTGAGCAGTGCGCTTCCAGTGTCCAGCTGTGACGCATGATAGCTCGTACTTGTCCTGAGTGCGTTCTTTTCGTGCGTCCTTTGGGCTCGAGCGACGTGTTGCTAATTTCTAGCTGCATTCCGTTCTTTGCGTTACATTCCAATTATTGCTCTCGCATTCATTGCTTCGCCGTTACAGCGAAACTGTGACTTTTTGCTCAACGTCAGGTTGCTTCTCTATTGCCACAAAGACAGCTCGGTGGTCAGCGAAGTAACACGCCTGCGTCTCTATGGCCCCAACACAGTAATCGCTAATTGCCAGGCTAATACTCCGGCATGCGATGAGATAAGCTTCTAGGCTCTTCTGCGCCGTCAAGCAGCATTAGTGCTCTCCTTCTCCATGGCGTTACCCACCTGCAAACGCCAGTCAGAGGCGCTATCAAGCGGCCCCAGCGCCGTGTCAGACGGCGACTGCACAGCGAAGGCGAATAGCCGCACGCATGCTGCGCCACTGTGTCTATGACGTCGCTCCTCTCGAATGCGAAGCAGACCAGCAGCGGCGGTGTCGGAGAGCGCCTGAGATGCCAGCCGGTGACCAAGCTGTGTGACATCACTGATCCTCGCGCATGCGCAGCACGGCTCATGACGCTCCACGCAAAATCGGCTCGGCTAGGCAAGTGTATCTAACGCTACAAAAATGTGGGGTGGGGTGGGGGTGGGTTCAGGAAAAGCAGTCTTGAGCGTCTTGCGAGTTGACGTTCTCGCTGTCACGCCCGAGACGGAGCCTGGTGCCAATGGCTGGAGCCTTGGGGTCGTCCAGGTACTAGAGCAGCGACCACCATAGTTCTGGCGGTGGCGGCGGCGCTGCTGCCTCCGGGTTGTGCCCAGGCCTGGAATAAAGTTGGACGCCATTCTAGTAGGATTGTGCCAATGGCCCGTTGCCTGGGTGGGCAGTTCAGTGGGCAGTTCCAGATGAGTGCTCTAGGTCCGCTCGGGTGTTGCAGTGGCTGCAGATGCCAATATGCGGGGTTCCCAGGTCCGACAGCCTTGATTTCAGCGAAAACGCTGCACGAGGAAGGGGGTCAGAAGTGTTCCGGTCTGTACCTGCCGCAGCAGTACCTGTTGCGGCGGGTATCAGAGCTCGGAGGAAGGGAAGGTATGTGCATTGGGTTCGATTTTGAGGAGATAGCTGCGCCGGTAGCCCTTTGCTTGGGCTATTGCTCCATGGGATCGTACCAATCACTGCGTCAAGTTTTGGTGCGTTGCACAATATATTTCGGGCGGTTTCGACTGCGCGGATAGTAGCATTGCGCGCGCTATTCGGTGTGCCGTCATTTCCTGGATACCCATGTGGCCCGGGATCCAGTGCAAATGTAAATCATGTCCTTGTTTCCGCAGACAACGCACGTAAAATCGCAGGTTTTCAACAGCAGGAGTGGTTCAGCGAGTGTGTTTGCAAGCGCGAAAGGCATCTGGGAGTCAGTGAATGCTCTGTAAAGTTCTGAGCGTTGGACTCAGCATGTTTGGCAAAAACGAGATAGCATATAGTTCCGCCGGGGATGAGTGAATGACGTGAGCCATAGATGGAGTTTGATTCCCTTTTCGGTGGCCTCTAGGTTGGTCCAGGCCGTAGCGAACATCGACGGTGCTCTTGTTGTCCGATAGGCGTCCACGTACACTACTTCACAGGTGCTATGGGGGCGGTTGCCGCTGCGTATCTGCTTCGTGATTCTCGTGGCTTCAGGCGTGGGCCTGCCTCCTTGCCGAATGCTCATTACCATGTTCTCGGCGACGTTTGGCGTCTGCAATTGGAATAAGCTCCCAAGGGGAGATATGTGCGTTAGCACCGGAATGCTAGATACGTCATGCCCAATTTTAGACAGGGTGGCTCTCCCTGCATGCGTAGACTGCAGTCTAATGGCATGCGCCACCTCATGCAGAGACATGAGGTTAGCGATGTCTCCCAACGCACAAAGCTTTTCAGTGCAGGGAGGGGCGTGTCCTTGGCAACCCTGATTATTCTCCTGCCTCGTTATTGAGATGCTCCAGGGTATGCATTGTGTTCGGGTGGTGGGGTGATAGAAGGCGCCATACAGGATACGAGAATGTATAAATGCCTGCACGAAATGCCTCATTTATTTTTCTTTCATGCCCTTCGTACGTGTAGTGACCTGCGAAGAACTTGAGTGACCTGTTATGTAGCCTTTACTGTTTGACTGAACCATGTTGTGGGTGCACTGTCGCACAAGATTCAGAGTATGCGGATGACATGCTTCCTGAGGATTGGTGACCGACCGATGTAATAGGACGCTGGACTTTTCGCCGTCTTTCGCCTTTCACTCTGCCCCCATGAATGACAACAAAACTGTTTTTTTTCTGGGGCCAGTGTAAGGCCGATCTCGAGTGAAGTTATCAATGCTATGTAGTGCCATTTGCAGCGCCTGCTCTTGCTGTCCTAGGGAGCCTTTTGTAGTCCAAAGCATCACATCTTCGGCATATATTGCGTGCTCAATGCCTACATTTTCTCCAGTCTTGGAGGAAGAGCGGCTAGGGCGAAATTGAATAATGTGGTGGAGATTACAGCCCCCTGCGGAACACCAACCGGTTTGTGACGGTAAGAGCTTCGCTCGTTGCCAACTTGAACCTGGAAACGTTCTGTCTTGTAGGAAAGCGGCAATGAAGTTGTACATATGGCCCTTGATCCATTTCACGTGCAGCTTGCATGATGGAAGTGTGGGGAAGGCTGTCTAAGGCTATTCGGACGTCTACCGAACGACTATGCGAGGGCATAAAGACAAGGTGTCTAGCATGTGTCCTTTAGCGAAGCATATATCTTGAGTGGAAAGACCAATCTGAGTCCATATTGAGTGTGCGGCAGAGGCTGTTTTTTCCAACCACCATAATAATTTCGCATTGACCATGCTCTCGATAAACTTGCACAGGCATGACGTCAGAGAAACTGGTGTCAAGTTTATTGAGACAGTTCGCGACTTGTTGGTTTCAGAATGCGCTTGACAATGGAGTGGCACCAATCCACTGGGAGATTTCCGTCTTTCCATATACGGTTAATCTCCGCCAGAAGAGTGATTTTGCACCGGCGGTGAGGTTTTTTATGTGCGCCACCGTGATTCCGTCAGCGCCTGGCGTGCTACGTGTGTTCATTCTGCTTAAGGCTCCTTCGAAGTCGGTAACCGTGAAAGCTTGTTTTAATTCATTGTCTCTTGCTGAAGCGTCATCTTGCATATGGTGTGTCCGTGGGACAATTTATCTGTGAAAAATAGTCTGCCGCTTTTTCTGCGAGTTCGGCATTGGTGATGCTTCAGTGCACACGTGTTGCGCCGTGGTGTTTTTGCCGGCCCAGATGGGATCTCTGAATACCCCACGCTTTGCTTGAATTTGTGATCCATTCATCTGTTAACATATTGCATCCACTGCTCAGAGGCTAGCTTCCCAGTATACTTCTCAATTTCTTTTTTTTACGGAAAGCAGTTGGCTTCGTAGTGTCTGCGGAGTCCCTTCGCGCGATATTTTGACAAGAGACGAAGCCTGCGGTTCCATAAATGCAGGAGGTGCCTGACAGGGTCTGGTTGATCTCAGTGGAACGCAGCGTCTTTTGTTGCTACGTGCTTGGCATGTATCATAGCCTTCGTTAGGGAGTCAGATCGTAATGGAAGTGTTTTCTTGCAGTTCGTGCGATATTTATCCCAGTTCGAGTCAGACATTCTCGCTTGTTAGACGAGTTGCGGCATGACACCCCATTGTTTTATTGATATATGGACAGTCTCGGCGGTTTTCGCCGTCCGAATCGCCGCCGTCATGTACCGTATAGTATTAGTGTGTATATTTATACAAGAGTCCCAAAGAAAAAATTCAGAAAAATGCTTCCGAAGCGCGGTATCGAACCAGCCAGCACACCTCGCTCCGTAGCGCGTGGCGCTAGCCATTACGCCACAAAGAGCAGATTGTTCATGAAGCTAACGGCGAGAGTTTACACAACCGTTATCGCTGGCGGGAATCGGAGACGGCAGGCGCTTGTAGTGTTCTTCATACCAGCCAGATGGCGCGAGGAGCGCAACGGGTGTAGGAAGCCTTCATGTGCGCGCATCCGTGCCTCCGACGGAGGCACGGAGGCGCGCACCATAGAGGCTCCCTAAACGGGTTGTATTTAGATGTCGTCGGCCAGCTCGCTTGCTTCTTCCAATATTTGTCGCAGGGAGCTGCCCTTCGCTGTCTGTCTGCTCGGCGGATACTCGCGGACAACTTTTCTTGGCAATGGAGAGAAAAGCTACGGGGTGGAGCGCTGCAGATGTACTGCAACGCGAAGTAGTCCGGTTTGGCGCGCGTCCTCGTAACGCTGTGGAAGTGATGGCTAGCGTTGCATTTCGACGCAAACGCTGCTTAGCGTCTAAGGTAGGGTAAAAGGCGCGACTTTTTCACGCACGCAGATACGCAAAGTGACAACAGTAAAGTAAGGAAATACATATATCTCGCTTGTGAGCGCTGCGTTCCGTCCTCAATAAGCTATATGTAGAAAATGAAGGAGCATTTATGTATATCACGCAGAAAATACGGATGCAATTGTGGGACTACATTCATCAGCGGTAGGATACGTGCATTGTGGCTCTGTAGACTTCGCTGGATTGCGAAGAAAAGTTGTCCGCGAGTATAGTTGCGGCCGGGGGGCAGATGTTTTGCAGCGTAGCAGCGCGTCCATCACGGGCCGCTTTTCTTGCTATCGCATTCATTGCTTCGCCCTTGCGGCGAAACTGTGATTTTTTTCACTGTGATGGTAATAGGAGATGGCCGCTACCTAGAGGATCCCCGAGAAGCTTCTAGTGACAGGTTCTGGGTTTCGAGGACCATGTTAAGTCGGGCGTGGTGTCTGCTTGCCTTGCGTCTTGGCCGAGCTTGTATGGGCTTGCGGTAGGTTCAGGAGTCCGTCCGTACGTAGATCATTCTGCTTTTTTCTTCTTGGTGAGCGGCATTCCACTGAATCACGGTCGGGACGTCTCCCCCCACCCCGACCGCGACTTCGGGCGTTACCACGATTGAGGAACTGAGCGGCTGTATATGAGTCGACTGCGTCGGCACTGTCGGAGGCAGTAAAGCCGGTGAATTTACTGACGAGTAGTGGCGACGCCTCCAAAAGGGAGCGCTCCATTGAACGTCAGCTTCTTGACGGTGCGAATGGCATGTTTCAATCGCTCTTTCAATCACAGTCTGCACTTTCGTCATGATGTTTGTGTTCCACTTGCATGAGAAGAGCGCTTCGTAATCGGGCTGTGGCTCCAGCTGCGATTGGTTTCCTGCTGATTATTGTGGATTTGTTTGGTTGCACTAACAGTAGAATTGAACTGACGACTGCGGCAGCTTGTACGAACACGCGCTCCCTTGTTTCGGAGGCTGCGGGTGGTGCAGGCTGCTCTACAATTTCGGCATGGATCCCTTTCGCCTCAACCGAGGCGTCACTGCTAGAAGGCTTGACGACATTAGCAAAAGCTTGTGTTGTCGTGGTCAAAATGCATAGTTGATTTCCTGTTGTGGTGGCGCCTGCGGAGTCCTGTGTAAAAACTGTGCCTCAAAGTCGCTGTTTTTTGAGGGCGCTCCTGAAGATGTGGCTGCGATTTCAGACATCGGTTGACTGCGTTTCTGACGACTGTTACTTTGTACGGAGCTGCTGGTTGATTTTTACGCGTTGTAGGCACTCTCGCGCAGTTGCGAGGTGCTGACCACCGCAGTTTCGGCATTATGGTCTGCGTTCGGACAGGCTCAGCATTGTCATGCTGCTTTTTGCCACACGCGGTGCAACGTGGGTTCTTGAAGTTAGGGCATTGCTGTTCCCATGCCTAACTATGGCACGTCTGACAAGCACACCACTGCGACTTCAAATTGTAAACTCTTATCGTAAAAACTTGAGCCGAATCATGTACGGATGCTTGTCTCTTTAAAAGTGACTACAACTGTGCCTCTCGCACCATGGGCCGAGCGCTGATGATTTCGCAAGCTCGAGAGTGGAGGTTCATGTTTAGCGTTCCGCAGTAATTCTTTCTGCGTTGTGGATCACGCCACGGTTTGGTCCTTTGCATTGCCTCGTACGCCTGAAATCGAGTTCCCTTACCATTTATTGAAAGCTGCAGTAAAGTCAGAAGAGCGTCTCGTGTGGCACGATCATCAGTTCAACCGCAATTTGATTGCTCCTGTCCAAGTAATCTGATCACAATGTTCGGATTATCTTCCCTTGTATGCGTTGATGGGGCAGTGAGAATAGATTCCAGATCGCCTGATTTAGCCACAATGAAGTTTCATCTATGATCTGCACGGCTCGGAGCTTAATATCACAGTGTGGCGTATGGGCGCACCGTGAACAGTAGAGTTTATTCTCGAATAACGGGGTCACCAACGCCTAAACCTGTATCTTCCATGCTGTAATCTTCCATCCGTATAAATGCCGACGCGCCTTACCACGGATCAGATTCCGCGACGGCCAAGGACAGTTCTCGCCGCTATCAGTGCACAGCGTGTATCGCTTGTATTTTGAGTTTTCATATTAGAACCAACGTTTGCCCAATATAGAGCTCCGTATTTCAAGTCTTGCTGCACTCTTCTTCATTATCACGACTACGTGACAATATAAAGCCGCATGTGAGTGAACCTATGGTTGCACCACACGCACTCGCCACATTCGATAATACACATGTAACAGGGTGACACCACGAGAGATGGAATGTGCATGTGCGGTCAATATTTTTGGTTAGTCTGGTGTTTTGTATGTTATGTGGGTAATACGAACGACACGGAGCCGAAATACTTTTCCGAAGGAATGGTCGCAGCGCAACAAAAAATATTTGATGATGGAGGCGCGTGCGTCTCGCTATTGTTTACCGGAAGATTTCGCGATTTTGCCGGTCAATTTTGCGCGCCCTATAAGTGTTGTGTCGGAATCTTTTTTCTCCTGGTTGCAATACGCATCACAGTGAATTCCATTCATGCTTTCCTTATGCTGTCAGCAAAAGACAAAAAAAGAAAACGTGAGAAAATGGAAAAGGCGGCCCGAATCAAAAACGTTTGCTAACTTTGATGCGGCTTGGCGCGATTGCTGTTTCACAGAGAAACTTCAGTAAAGCATCAAATATGAAACAGAGCCTTTGCGACATTTCTGCGAGAGGTCGTTTTCCTACAAGCCGTGTAACAAAAGAAAAAAGTTGTTAGAGAAGGAAGCTTTTTCGAAAAACAAAATGAAAACTCCGGTCTCAATTTGACGAAAATGTTTATCGAATAGTGATTACATCAAAGCACGGCTTCAATATTATATGCTCTCATTTGCTTTGTTCCCAAGATAGAACAGGCGAAAATGGCCTGTGCAGTGCGTCTTCATTTGAATGCCTTTGCTGGTGGTTGTCAGCTTGCATTGTGCGTAAATCTACAGTTTTGTTTTCTTGCTGCAGAAGTCGCTCTAGTGATTTGTTTTCAATAAAATATTATTGTAAGATTTTGTTTTTTCTAGCGTGGCTGAAGTGGGCCCTCTAAAGGGCTAACGCATAGGCAGCTATGCCTATGGGCACCGTGGATACGTTAGGAGCCGCCCAGTCGCGCGCTGCCTCCAGCGCCAAAGCGGCCACGGCAGCATATTTGGCGGGATTGGGAGCAGACGACGCAGGCAGCGGCAAGCCACTGCGCCGTGCTTTGGTGCTTCGCTTGAGGCGCCTTCTTTCCCTTTTGCTTGCCAGACCTCGAGTGTCCTCAGGCGAACGCGGCAACATAAAATACATGAGCTGGGGGAAGACAACGGGAGTGACGAGCTCGTTGAGCGAAACTGCGCACGCGTAACGCGGGCCGCATCTCTCACTTAGCAATCACAGCTTATCACCCTCGTTTGCTAACCGGCGCAGCGAGCTCAGCGGCAGCTTGAAACTGGAGTACCAGCAATTGCACTGTTACGGCCGCTGAATAAAAAAAAAAAACGCTTTCCATTTTTTGTGAACCTGTAGCGCTCAGGAAATATCGATGGATTGTATGATGGGTGCGCCTCTTGGCATTTACTACGAAGTGCCTGATGCACATTCTGCTGTACGGCCCGTGTCCAATTAGACCCATCGTTGCTGTAGTGCAATGTAGCATCCATAAATCTCACTCGCAAAGAAAGAAAAAAATACCCCATCTATTCACAAAACTCCCTTTGCCGTCGAACGAGTGGCGATCCGCTGTTCACGCGCGATTCCGTTCATATTCTCTGAATGGAACCGGTAAAACGCGTGCCCGGAGAATTCCTAGGTGTTATTGCACCCAACAACGCAGCAATTATTCCTGGAGTTTCGGCATTCCTACGAACAGCGCAACCGCTCACACAAAGCGAACTGCCCTGAAATACCTCGCGACCGTAACAGCGGAGCGTGGAGGCAGGCAGAGGTGCAAGCGCAAAGCGATGTTTTTATGCTATATAACTCTTATCGTTCACCACCTGCGGCCGACTGATCGTGTTGACAACGTGGACGACCACCACTCTGGTCACTTTCAAGCGCGAAAAACATGAAAAGTATAGCCATCGTAATAGCATAGTTCCTAGATTTCACCCTTGCGAATGCTTGAAAGCATCCCGCCAAATCTGCGCTTCTTTGCCGCTAGGACACCTTCGCTCGGGCAGCGGAGTTACGTCTTACGGGAGCTATATGTGAAAAGCTTGTTTAGGCGCACGCGCGAAGCAGGGCTCGCTAATGTTGAGATCAAAGAATGTGTTCGTGCCATTTGGCGTTGCCGGAAGGAGTCTCATTATGCGGATGCGCGCGTGCGTCCTTAGCTTGCTATGATGCATGATCTTCATTTTTGGCTTTGCCAGCGTAATCGCCTCATTCATTATATAGGGACCTTATAGTCCAGCGCAGCAGAAGCCGAGCTGTCAGCAGAAGTTGGCGACACCTGTTCATTGGTTCGTCACGTTACATTGACGCGAAATCGAACACTCATAATCCCACTTGCGAGCCACGCAGGCCGCGCGCATGCGCAATTGAGAACGGCCGGCGTCCCTTCGTCACGAAGAACGAAAGAAGCGCAGACATCGTGAAGCCGGGTACTTTGGTAACTTGTCGGCGCGGAATGCAGCAGGTCGCATCTCGCGCCGGCTGCAGCAAGGGCGCGCCGACGGACGCCGGACACGCCGGTCGCGTCTCCCGCCGACGCACTGCTGTACGTTTGAATAGCGTAGCTTCGCTGCGCGAGCGTGCGCGTGCGTCGGCGTTACGTCGAACTATAAAGGACCCTTGACACCGGACAGCTAATGTCGGCCTTAGTGAATTTATCCGTTTCGAGATTCTGTCGATATTACAATCATTTAAAAAAGTGGACGCGACGCAGTGTCCCTTTTTAGTAACGCCTCAACCCGTTTCACATTGCCGCAACTGATATGTGCCCTCCTCGGTACATGAAAACAGCACTTATCGCAAAAATGCTCAAACAGCATGTATCGAACCACACGAATGGTCGTGGCTGTCAAACAGTTTTAAAATCCGATGCAAATGTGTTGGGCTAGTGTAATTAAATATAGTGCTTCCTCTTCCATGCTCATTCGATATATCCAACGCGGGCCACGCCCAAGGACTCAAAGTGCACTGCAAATACGTGCAGGTAAAATCGCGCACGCGTGCGTATAGTATAGCGCATGTTTTTGTTCCTCTCCTTTTGCGCAATCCAACCTTTTTTAACTTCGTGCTTCTACAAATATCTATGCATGGCGACAGATAATTCATTTTCAGCGCCACAGCGCTGGAGGGTGTCCTTTCGCTCACTCCGCGCGCTTATTGGTTCGCCGCCTGGGTTTCGGGAGAAATAGTACTTACTCATCTGTTCACAGTAAAAGCGCGGCTGGAAAAGAAGTTGAGCCAGTTTGGGCGCCGTCCGTGGACCGCCGGTGAAAGCAGTTGTTTTTGAGACGACGTGACTCCTCGCGTTCTAGAACTTTCGAGGATCTGGCGCAAGCGCTTTGTTCGTAAGTCACTGGTTGATTCTTGGCACGGTTTCTTGGTGTGGGGGAGGTTGGCTGCTGAAGAAGTGGCGGCATTTTATGAATGCCGCGCCGCGCGTCAAAAGTATCGGCGCCGTGATTTGACGCTGGATTTTGAATGTTGTGTGAGGGGGGCTGGCTTGTGACTACAAGGGCATGTCTTCCTCGGCGCCAAACTGGCGTTTTTTTTATTTAGCATTTTCTTCCTTCTTGCGCATTTCACGTGGCTGCCACTTGAGGCCCCATCGAACTGTTCGCCTCATGAATAAATTATTTATCACCGTGCTGTGCTTTGTCGACGTTGCTGCTTTTTGATACGCCAATCGGTAATCTCCCGTTTTTGCAAGTTTAGACATTTGTCAGAGACGTACTAAGGTTTTATTACGAGCACAATTTGGAATATAAATTTATTTTATATCGACCTATTTCACAATCTCCATCGAGTTCGATGTATCCGGGCTCGACTTTACACCGAAAATAGAGCGAACCATCGCAGATGCTGACCAGCACTTTCCCGAGCGCCATTTCATTTCCACTTAGGGCAAGAGATTCGGTGCTAATACAGCCTGAAAATGGCTTGTTGATTGTTTACCTGCTTTCTTGCATTGCGCTTTTGGTTAAGCGCTCAAAGTGTTTGAGAGTATCCGCGATGCGCAGCGCCTATAGGGGCGCCACTGAAAGCCGCGTAGCGGCGGCCGTTGGAACCGCTGGTGGGTCGCGTAGCAGACGCCTCATTTGCGCGCGTGCGATTTGCCGCTTGTGCGAGTCCCTACTTTTGCCTACTTTTGCGGTGATAGTGTGCGCAAAGGAGCCGCACTTTGTAATAGTGGACATGTGTCCGATGTCACAGCTGTGTAGGACGACAATGTCACCATACGCGCCAAGTGTTTGGCACACACAAGTGTCAACAAGCTTCCCTACGAAGTGGAGCTAATCGTAAGTACACCGCTTCCTTATAACGTCCCGATCACTAATGCCTGCATGCGTTGACCCGTGAATCAACGTTTTTTCTCGACACAGTAGCTTCGTTTACGTGCCATGTGTTATATAGCAGATTTTGAGGGAGCGCTGTCGCACCGGCGTATAGATTTCACAGGTGCGGCCACGCGAAGGGTAAGCGTTGGTAAAACTTTGAAACCAGCACGATAAACTTGTGAAAAAATAAACGATAAGCTTGTCATCATCGGTGCAGAAGTGCACAGCGAACATTCTGCACCGATGATCGCATTCCAGTGTCATCAATAGGTAGAATGCAGCCGATTTCGTGCAGCACACGTGTGATTCCACGGCGCTTTTGTAAAGGAGCCGTCACCTGCCCCATATTCTCTGGCATTGCGCGTCGCGCCATTCGTTTTTCAAGAGAGCCTACTTATCAGTAATAAGAACCTCATGTGCATTGTAGCGTCTACAATGCAGGCGAGGCGACCAAGCGTAAACGTAGTAGCGTTCGCTGAAGACGTAGCGACATAAATGGAGAAATAAAAACACGGTAATCGTTCTAACACTGCCGTAAACAAAACGCGATTGCTTACTTTTTACGTCGTACAGCCGCAATCCACCGCCGCCGTCGCTCTCGTCCATGAAATAGCACCTGGCAATTTTTTGCGTGTGTTTGAGCAGCCGACAACGCAGCAGTTATTTTTCGACGTCGCTGAAGCCCGACAGAGTCATTCAATTACGATAAAAACACATCCATCCGTGCACCCGCGTACACGCTCGGGGAACACTGCCCGCCAGGACCCACCAACGCTTCCGAGCCGTGGCGGCAGATGGCGTCGTCGGCGCTTTGCGCATCGCCTATACAGTGTTAGAATATGTGCAGACGTCCTGCTTTAAGAATTGTTTAAAAGGGTATCAAACTTGAGCTTGTCGGCTTAGGTTCATAACAGGAAAGAGCGCGGGCAAACGTGGCAAGAAAGTCCTGTCTGTATTGTACCGTTTGCCCGCGCTGTTTCCTGTTATTGACAAATTCTATTTTGCCTCGTGTCTACTTATTCGATAAATGCTCGTTTCTTTATTGAAGGATACCACGTGTGATGGCGACCTTGAGGAAATGCCACGTTGGCCTTTAATATTTGCTTATGGTATTCTATTCTCTCTGCCGAACATGAGTAAATTTTCAACCCATATTTTCAACTTGCAGGTGGTGGTTTCCTGACAGCGAAGTCCTTCACAGTTTGCATTGGCAACGTTCCTCTCATGCGAGCGTCAGTCCGAGAGAGGCGTTCAACATATTATTCCTGGCACACTTTGAATCGACTTTGCCTAACAAAAAGAGACAATCTAGCCCTGGATTTCACTTAAAGGTGAGATTAAAACTAGTGCTTGGACAAAACATTTTGGCCAATAACTCTAGCTTTCCGGTAACATTTAAAAAGAAATGTATCTTATTGCTCATATAAAGTGCCTTTATTTATTGAGATGGCTTCATTTAGTAAAAAGGAAAGGAAAGCGTATTGGAACAAATTACTAAAACTAAACCTTAATCCCTTCAGTGAAAAGCCACCTGTTTTATGTTATACCGCTTGCGAGTATCCACATGTATACTGGCTTTCAGTACATAGACATTAGAAGGTTAAAATTCGAATTTTATTGTTAGAAAGTTTCATTTTAGACCTATGTGGCAACATTTTATTTCAGGTGAAGGATGTATACACAAGGATGTAAGGATGTATACACAAAGCCTATACTTATTGAAGAGCAAGTGGGTGCCTTTGTAGTTACAATAGTCTAAGAATACTTGGGTACTTGTGCACTGCTAAACAGAAGCCTCCCCTGTTTCGCTCCATTACCACTGTCAGTCCTGGAAAAGGCACAAAGACTGACCAGACACGTCAGAAAAAGCACGACCTGAACCCCAGTGGCGTCATTGATTAGCTACCTCAAGGACTTGACTTTTAAACATCTGTGCATGCCAACTCCACAATATTCCCGGGAGATTTCTCAGTCTGGACCCCTTGTGATACTGTGGGCATAGTGAACGAAACGGGAATTGTAAAGGCTCGTGCTTCTTTGATAGACACAACCTTAATTACAACTAATAGACAAGAAAGCCAAGGAAAGTACAGAGGATGTTATTTGTAGTCATTACGAAGCCAATGTGAAGAGAGTAAAGTGGACAAAAAGATAACATGCCGCTGGCAGGGACCGAACCTGCGGGCTCCGGATAACGCATAGTGACCGCTTGTGATAGTGTGGGCATCTCTCGTACTTCAAGATGCACACGTTTACAACTGCCTGAAGTTGTATGTTCCATGTCAACTTGTTTGCGTTTCGCTCTACGGTGTACTGAATTAACGATTTTCCGAGAGAGGATGCGTGCTATAGATGGGGCAGTACAGATGCCAAAACTGTGCTGCTTTCGATTTGTGAGGTTTTCTGTTCTTTCACCGCATACATTTAAATTTTGCATAACCTGTCAAACTGCAGAATTTTTGTGAACATTGCTGCGATGACAAGGAAAACGATTTGAAATATTTCTTGTCACAGCAGAAAACCCATTTTAATTACTAAAGCTTTCTTTATTGAAAAAAGCTTGTCCAATCACAGATTTCTGTACTAATAAACAAACAAAAGAATAGTAAAATTACAGAAATTCGCTGTTAGTGAGAACCGAAAGAAACTGTCACGGTACAGATGTTTTCTGTTACTGACAATAGAAAAAAACATTCGAAATTACAGAAATTCGCTAATACTGAGCGCAAAAAACATATAAAATAAAGACATTTCCTGTTGATAAGTACGTAAAAAGCCATGAAAATTACAGAATTTTTTAGCAGAAAGAGAAGAAGCATGTAAAATTTAAAAAAACATGAAAACAGAAGAAAACAGAAATTTCCTGGTAGGCAAGCTCCCAGAAAATTACTTTTGTTTTCAAGAAAATAAATTTTTCAGTAACCAGCCTCGCCTGCAGCGCGAGAAGAAAGGTGGACGCACATGTTCAAGATATCAATGGCTTCTCGTTCCGGAAGAAATTCCTGGTCTACCTCATCGCTATTCTGAGAGATGTAGACAGGATTGCCTTGAGACTCGCAAAGCAGTGCTAGCAGATCTCGTAGGTATCACGAATATTCTCTGCCTTTGGCAGGACCTTGCGCAGGCAGGCAATGACAAAAGCAGCAGAAACAACAACAACAAAAAAGTTGACGAACAGAAAGCATTGGCACACAAACGGAACTTATATTGCGTTGCCTTTGATGTCGTATACGCGAATTTTCGAAAACCGTACATTCGGAAGGCGAACATTTGAATATCGAACGTTGCCAGGCGACCGAATAGATGGTGTCCTATTGCCCGACAAGTGCTAAAGGCAAAGGAAGCACGCCGGTCTTCAGCGAGACATATATATTTTTGGCGTTTGGATGGTCGAATAAGTTTATTTAATCGATTACCGAATAGCCCTTAATCGTCTCAGACATCAATCGCAATCAATGTGGGTTTTCTCATCGTTCAGTCTCCATTTTCGGCAGGCGTTTTCAAAAAGACAGTAAAAAATCGGCAGATTCCACGCGTTGTGGAAATCGCTTTCCTGCCAAGCCGTCAGCCAGTAGTTGTATGCTGTATTTTATGGCTTTGATCTAAGCCTTACGAGCTGATTGACGTGTTTGTGTAAGTGTAGTACCTGTGTGCACATCGTGGGCTTGCCAGGTACATGTACAACACTGGCGTTTAAAGGGTAATATATGGTTCGACGTAACGTCAGCCCTAACGTTAGAGTACATACGTCAGTATTAACGAAACTAAGTGCACATTATGGTGCAATCATGTGAATATCATACGTAACTTTCGTTAATGCAATCCCCCGGGGTCGAGCAATGCTTCAATATAGCTTGCTGAATCATAAGAATATAAATGTAATGTTTATTAGATTGTTATAAAAGCGGAGTCAACACTGAAACCACAGACGTTAATCTGATACGATGGCTGTATCGTAGGAGTACATAGGTAGTATTTATTGCTTTCTTGTAAATCTACATAGCCAGCAGCCCAACCACAATTGACGTTGCACCGTCATCACGCCTGCATAGGCCGTTTTTCTAAAGCTGTTTATATACCTGGCGTGGCTCTGTGGTAGAATGCCTGATTGCCACGCAGAATGCTTTGGTTCGATTCCTGGTGAGATCGTAGTTGTTATTCTTTCCATTCGTCGGGTAAACGCTGCCGATGTCGGTTTGTCTTAAAGCTCTCGCATTTAAAGTACCAATGTCTGTTCTCGCCTTTCCTGCGTAGATATAAACTGTCAATCATGGGTAGATAGAAACGCGCAAAGTGCCAAAGGTTCGCTAAGAAATGCTTTGCATTTATCAATGTGATAGATATCTACTAACATATTTATTTGGTCACGCGAACGAAAATGAAAAACAATGATTAGGCGCAATAGTGAAATCCGGAACTTCACGGGATCCCATCAAATCGGGAGGAGGCATTGTAGGAAAGGAAGAAAACGCCGAGAACAATAAAAACACTTTAAACAAACAAGATGTCCTGGCTCCCGCACGGGAGCCTTGTTCCCACTCCTGCGCGCTAGTGGTGCGAAGACTGAATAAGCAGTGGAGCTGGTAGCGTTGCCCTCCTCCTTTCCCTCCTCCTCACCCTCACTTCGCTCTCTCACCCCTTGATACGCTATGCTATAGATGGTTATGCTTGCTCTCTCTTTTCCTAACTATTTCTTGTGTCCCTTTCTTTCTGTCTCTTTCTGCCTCCATCTATTTCTTTCTCTGTATTTCCATCTTCTTTATTTCTCTCTCTCTCTGTACTGCTTGTCTTGCCCATCAGAATTATTGCATCCCACGCCAGAAAAATCGGGCACGTGTTCTCAGGGAAGGAAAGAAGCAGGAAATGATGAAGATGAAGAAGAGAATGAAGAAAGCGCGTGCCGGTTCATGGCAATGACTGTTTTCTAGCGTCGCCACACGACATAACGGCCAGCTAAACAGCTCCGATGTATTACACAAGCGCGTAATGGTTCGATAAATGAATTAACCAAACACACACTGATCATATCTATCTATCTATCTATCTATCTATCTATCTATCTCTATCATCTATCTATCTATCTATCTATACTATCTATCCGCCAAGACTAGGTGCTGTCGTGGTCACCTCCTTTCCTTGGTATACACAAAATTACACTATCTCCCGCTAAAGGCGACCATGAGTCGATACGAAACCGGACCACTTGCACGACCGCGTTCCCTTGGCGTTCATTGGGCATGCTACCGACCTCGGGCATGCTACCGACCTCGCGTCGTGGAACGCCAAGAGGAACGCTACGCGTGTCGTGTTTCCCTCTAGCCTGGCCGTTAATTCTCGCAGGGCGAGCGGGGAATGCGGTCAACAGGCGTGCGATAGGGGGCGAGCGTAGGAGAGGAGATAGAGGGGGAGGGGACGTGCATGCGCTGGCACTCATAGCGGGACTGCGCAGGAGAAGATGAGGCACGCGAGAGGGGGTGGAGAGGGGAAGAATGGGAGTGGAGAGCAAGAGAGGGGAGTGGATAGGAGGTGTGTGGACGTGTGCGTACGCTATTACAAAATTCTCTAATGAGATACCACAGACATATCAGTGTTGTCCACTTGCCTCGTGAGCCCGAATTACTCTTACAGTCACCTAATGTAATCGAATACGTCGATCTCCTCGTATGGTTTGGCCCTAAGTGTGCCATAGGCATGTCGCCGTTGTATCCACTGCAAACATAGTCCCTCCCTCACCGCTTTCCTTTACTCTTTGCGTAACGAGGACGACGCTTTGTGCGAAGGGCCTCCCGAGGCCCTCCGAGCCATAATACAGCGGACCCGTCTCCTCGCTTGAGTCATCCTAGGGACACCGGACGAGGATTTCCTCCCACGCGCTCCTTGTCCATAAATAAAGATGTGTTACTCAACTCCTCATCGTGAGAGGTTTTCAGATGAAATTTATGCCGACAATGCGTGGGGTCTGCCGGATATTTTATTATTATTAAATGCGAAGCATTCCTTATCGAACCTCAGGCACTTTGGGCGTTTCTATCTACGTATCTATCTATCTCGCCGCCAACGTCTGGGCGCTCTCCTGGTCGTCTCCATAACTTGTACTATACCAAAATTGGCCTAGCAGGGGATGAGTGTATGACGAACACGATTCACTGTTCATGACATGAATAACGCAAAATACCTGTCGCGTACGTCACGAAACCCTTTCTCTCAGTCACGTGTGGCACATACCCGTAAACCAGAGTTAATGTTATGCGGGTATGTGCCACAGGTGATACAGATTCTCAATCAACACAGTAACCGCGAACACACACATTGGCACGATAGGAAAGTGATAATGAACGCCGCGGCCGGGATCGAACCCGCGACCTTCGGGTCAGCAGCTGAGCACCTTAACCGCTACACCACCGCGGCGAACGCAACAAAAGTGAGGAAACTGAAGACATAACACCCCTGTAAGACGCTCAAGCACCATCCACTCGTCCACGTGGTCCTCAACGTGGGCCACGTGGATTACGCAAAAACCGGCGTCAATGCTTCCTACAATAAATCTGCTGCGAGAACCAGGCCTCTCATGATTACCGGTGCCTTGAACATTGGTTTCTCAAGACCCAAAAAGACGAATTGGATGTAGCGAGGGCATCAAAAGACCTCGCTGCCACGTCCATGACAGCTGGCATCACAGATCATGTCATCGTAAGAGGCCCCATCCAGGATTTCCACCAGCTGTACTTCGCACTTCACTACATTTAGACCCCTCGTATACACGATCACGAACGGATCCGATTAACAAGTCCGGTCCAGCTGCTGGTGCTCACTGATCACGGTGATGATGAGCTTGTTCAAGAACTGTCGAGAACCCCTTCTATACATACACACAGGTTCGTGAAACGTGCGTGCGTTCTCCGTCATAACGGACAAGTATAAGCATTACAACTGTAACTATGACTGTAACGTAAGTGCAGTGCGCCTGCGCGTGCCATTTGGCTGTGTATATATCTAGGGAAAATTTCCTGAATGAAGCTTATTTGCGACCTACGCCTGTCCTGTGGGTCTGTGTTCCTTTTGTCCTGTTCGGATTCGCGCTATCCAGTATTGATGAATATAACCACTGCATATCAGCTTACCGCGTGTGGTGTTGGTAGCCCCCATAAGTCTGTTGCCATCGCTACGCAACTGTAAACAACTGGTTATATAATAGATATGTGACTCTTCAACATGTGAGTGTGCGTATACCACTTCCACATTTCTCTAGCGTCATTCCGTAACGTTTCGCTCAATGTGAAAAATTACGCCACAGTCACCATCCAGCGCATGCTTGGCATAACATCGATTCCCACGGTACGTGGGATCTGCCAAATTTTTTTTTATCTTGCGTTCTTCACAGTCTGAAGCGATCCCACAAAACACGCTGCCTCGACCACGGAAACTCGAGTTTGTCAATGAATTTTCGCAATCTCGTAATTTCCCTCGTGGTTATAATCCTCCACGTCGGCTTTACATCTTGTCCTAGAGCGTTGTTTTCTTCCACCATCTAGATATCATTTCAATGAAACCATGACAGAACTCAGGTGTTGTACTTTTGCACTTGCTTTCCTCCGAACATTCATGCCGTTCGATATATGGATATCTTGCCAGCGGGTATGTTACAGCCAGTAGTTTAAACATTCACGTGCTGAGCGTGGGCAGCCATTGCTGGAACGCCGCTTTCAGGCGCCATCGGCATAGCGTCTTTCCTTTTCTCTGTAGCAGTGGTCAACGTCTCGAACACTGTCCCAAGGCACGCGCATCCCGCGGCTACAAAAACGCGTCTTTGACATCAAAATTTCGCAGCTTTGGATTTTCCGGTGGCGTACAGTCCTCCCTTCGGGCTTTACCTTTTGTCCTCTAAAGAGCTTTCATTTCAGTCCCATTCAATTCAACGAAGGCCCCATAGAGAGTGTCACCTTGCTGCACTTGCTTTGCTCTGCGGGCGCAACACATTCGTGTAGGTCTCAAATCTCCATAACTTGCAAGCAGTGAAGCGTTGCGCAGTTGTTAAGACACTCCCCTGCTGAGCGTGAGGGTCTGTATTCAAGACCATGGACACCGGTGAAGTTTACTTTTAAATGCGAAGCATTTCTTAGCGAACCTTTGGCACTTTGAGCGTTTCTATCTACGTATCTATCTATCTATCTATCTATCTAGCCGCCTACGTCTGGGTGCTCTCATGATCGCCTCCTTAACTTGGTGTAGACCAAAATTGGCATGGGAGGGTAAGAGGATTTGACGAATATGATTGTCGGGTCATAACATGAATAATGTGAAAATCTTGTCGCATACGTCTTCAAACCCTTTCCACTAGACACGTGTGGCACATACCCGTTTGCCACGGGCCGCGGTGCACGGGTATGCGCCACAGGTGCACGGGTATGCGCCACAGGTGATTGACAGTTCATATCTACCCAGAAACGGCGAGAACAGACATTAGTAACCTAAATGCGAGAGCGTTAGGAAAAACCAACATCGGCAGCGTTTACTTGCCGAATGGAAAGAACGAAAATTAGGATGCCAGCAGGAATCGAACCCAAGCATTCTGCGTGGCAGTCAGGTATTCTACCACTGAGCCACGCCAGGTCTATAAACTGGTTTGGAAAAACAGCCTACTCAGGCGTAATATCGGTGCAACGTCAATTGTCGTTGTGGTGCTTGCTATCTAATATTACAAGAAAGCAATGATCACTACGTGATACTCCTACGATGTGTACTCCTACGATACAGGCGTCATATCAGATTAACGTCTGTGGTTCCAGTGTTGGCTCGGCTTAATAGCAGTCTAATAAACATTACATTTGTATTCCTATGATTCAGCAAGCTATATTGAAGCATTGCTCGACCCCAGAGGAATACATTAACGAATGTTACATATGAATCCACATCACCGCACCATAAAGTGCACTTGGGCCGCCAGAATGACGCAGTGTCTTCATTCTACGAGGCTGGGCGATGACCTCATGCTGACCGAGGATGATGCCAGATTGGTTGGCAGCCGCTTTGTAGACTAGGCAACGTAGGCCGCATATGCGCAGATAGTCTACGAATACGACAAGCGCCATCCACTGATGTTGGTTTACGTAGCACTATCTATAGCTACCAGTCACGACGGCGTATACCTCACCAACGCGGAGGGTGGCTCCAGGTTCCGACATGTCGCCGGCTCTATCGACTCACAATTTGTCGACGAAATGACCGAAGCATCCACGAATTCCAACAGCGCAACTATACCACATACTTCACTACACATGGACCCCTCGTCACCGCGATTAGGACCGGATCCTATAACAAGTCATGACGAGCTGCTGGTGCTCACAGATCACGGTGGTGATGACCTTGTTCAAGAACTGTCAGGAACTTCTTCCACGCATGCACACGGGTTCGTGAAACGTGCGTGCGTTCTCCATCATAAGGGACAAGCATAGGCATACATATCAGCTTACCGCTGTGTGGGTTGGTAATACCCTACGTTGCCGTTGGCAGCGTTACCCAACCGTAAACAACAGGTATATATAACACATATGCGGCTCTTCAACGTATATGTGTGGGTATAAAATTTATACAAATCTTTAGCGTCATTTTGTGACGTGTCGCTCAGTAAAAAAATTACGCCACAGTCACCTTCCCGCCGCATGCTTCGCATAAAATCGACTCCCACGGTACGTGGGATCTGCCAAATTTTTAATATTTTTTTATTCATATCTGCGTTATCGCTATCTGACACAGAGACGGGCGGGCAGTTTTCTCTTTGAGTAGGCATAGAAACGCTTACGCATTTAAAATTCATACTTCACCAAAATGTGTTTTCAAACTCATGTTTCGGTGGTAACCGGTTTTGCTACGGTGTGGCCGTTCCATACGCTGACAGCCGTTGGAAAGATCAGAGTTGCGACGGTGATGGCACACGAAAAACGGTGTTCTATGAAAGGCCGCAACCTACAATAAATATCTATGCCTACGCGTCACTTAGGCAACACCAAAAGGAAATTCTGCTAGGATTATTCATTCATTCATTCATTCATTCATTTGTTCGTTC
Source organism: Rhipicephalus sanguineus (assembly GCF_013339695.2). NCBI lineage: Eukaryota > Metazoa > Arthropoda > Arachnida > Ixodida > Ixodidae > Rhipicephalus > Rhipicephalus sanguineus. Next base: position 141,028 of record NW_023615415.1, read on the forward strand.
GTTCAGTCAAACACACATTTATATGGCTGCCAGTGCTCCTTGATTGGTGAGGAAATTGTAAACGGCACCATTCCCTGAATTTCTTTTTCCTGTAGTCGTTTGTCTAAAGGGCACAACGGGAACCTGATTTCATTTTCGTAGTAATCATGGTTGTGTGCGTTACAAGCAAAGATATTTGGATAGGAAGCGAAATGTAAAAATAAAACCAGATCACGCACGGAGGCTTTTAAGAATAACTTTTGCTACGTGTGCTGGTAGTATTCGGCTCCATGGACAGTGTCAGTGCTCATTACGTTGTGCTGAATACGCGACCTTTCTTAAGGCACACTATGCTGGCATGGGTAAGGAATAGGCGTGAATAAATATTGCCGCGCCCTCTGTTATTACTTTCATGCAAACTACCTGTGTCACGTATAAATACTGCCTTTTCCGCGCCGGGCCGGAATGCGACAATTCCCGATTGTTCTGATAGGCTGGAGTAGCTGTTGACACGTTTTTATTCACATTTGTGCCCTTGAAGGGCTGAGGTGAATGTAGGGGGAGAGGCGGGATAAAAATTAGAAAAAAATGTGGGGGGTACAGGAAAAGCAGTCTTAATGAGCGTTGAGAGTTGACGTTCTCGCTGTCACGCCGGGGACGGAGCCTGGTGCCAATGGCTGGAGCCTTGGGGTGGTCAGATATCGAGCAGCGACCGCCATAGCTCTTTTGCGGCGGCCGTGGCGGTGCTGCGCCTGGGTTGTGCCCAGGCCGGAATGAAGTTGGACGCATTCTGGTGGGATTGTGGCAATGACCGTTGCTAGGTCAGAGTACAGTGGGCAGTTCCAGATGAGGTGCTTTAGGTCCGCTGGTGTGTTGCAGGGGCTGCAGATGCCAATATGCGGGGTTCCAGGTCTCGACAGCCTTGATTTCCCCAAAAACGCTGCACGAGGAAGGGGGTCAGAAGGGTTTCGGTCTGTACCTGCCGCAGCAGTACCTTTTGCCGGGGTATAAGCGCTCGGGGTAAGGGGAGGTATGTCCAATGGGTTGGATATTTCGGGGAGAGCTGCGCCGGTAGCGCTTGCTTGGGCTATTGCTTCCATGGGATCGTACCAGTCACTCCTTCAATTTCTTCTGGTGCATTGCAATATATTTTAGGGCGGTTTCGACTGCGCCGGTAGTAGCATTGCGCGCTATTCGGTGCACCCGTTCATTTCCTGGTATATCCATGTGGCCCAGGATCCACTGCAATGTAAATCATGTCCTTGTTCCAGCAGACGATGCACGTAGAAACGCAGTTTTTCAACAGCAGGAGTGGTTGTGCAAGTGTGTTTGCAAGCGCGAAAGGCATCTTGGGAGTCAGTAAATACTTTGTAAAGTTTCTTATCACCTGTTAAGTTCTGAGCGTTGGACTCAGCATGTTTGGCAAAATTGAGGGTAGCATATAGTTCCGCCGTAGATGAGTGAATGACGTGACCCGTTAGATGGAGTTTGGTTCCCTTTTCGGTGGCCTCTAGGTTGGCCTAGGCCGTAGCGAACATCGACGGTTGCTCTTGTTGTCCGATATAGGCGTCCACGTACACTACTTCACCGGCGCTATGGGGGTGGTTGCCACTGCGTATCTGCTGCGTGTATTTCTCGTGGCTTCGGGCGTGGGCCTGCCGCCTTGCCGAATGCTCATTTCTCATGTCCGTCGGCAGAGGTTTGGCGTCTGCAATTTGAATAAGCTCCCAAGGGGAGATATGTGCGATAGCACCGGAATGTTAGATAGGTCATGCCCAATTTTAGACAGGGTGGCTCTCCCTGCATGCGTAGACTGCAGTCTAGTGGCATGCGTCACCTCGTGCAGAGACATGAGGTTAGCGATGTCTCCCAACGCACAACAGCTTTTCAGTGCAGGGAGGGAAGTGTTCCTTGGTAACCCTGTGATTATTCTCCTGGCCTCGTTATTGAGATGCTCCAGGGTATGCAATTGTGTTCGGGTGGTGGGGTGATAGAAGGCGCCATACAGGGTACGAGAATGTATAAATGCCGGCACGAAATGCCTCATTTCTTTCTCTTTCACGCCCTTCGTACGTTTGGTGATCCTGCGAAGAACTTGGAGTGACCTGTTTTGTAGCCTTCCCTGTTTGACTGACATTACAGCCCCCTGCGGAACACCTACCCGGTTGTGACGATGAGAGCTTCGCTTGTTGCCAACTTGAACCTGAAAGGTTCTGTCTTGTAGGAAGGCGTCAATGAATTTGTACATGTGGACCTTGATGCCCATTTGGCGTGCGGCTTCCATGGTGGAAGCGTGGGGAAGGCTGTCGAGGGCTATTCGGACGTCTACCCCAACGACTATGCCAGGGCATAAAGACAAGGTGTCTAGTGGTTCTCCTTTAGGTGAAGCATAATATCCTGAGTGGAAAGACCAAGTCTGAATCCATATTTAGTGTGCGGCAGGAGGCTGTTTATTCTAGCACCATTAATCTCGAATTGACTATGCTCTCCATAAACTTGCACAGGCATGACGTCAGAGAAACTGGTCTCAAGTTAGACAGTTCGGCGACTTGTTCGGTTTCGAAATGGGTTTGACAATGGAGTGGCGCCAATCCACTGGAAGATTTCCGTCTTTCCATATACGGTTAATCTCCGCCAGAAGAGTGATTTTACATCCGCGGTGAGGTTTTTTTATCTGCGCTACCGTTATTCCGTCAGCGCCTAGCGTACCACGTGCGTTCATTCTGCTTAAGGCCTCTTCGAATTCGGTAACCGTGAAAGGTTGGTTTAAATCATTGCCTCTTGCTGAAGCGTCATCCCTCGCATATTATCTGTAGAAAAAATACATCTGCTGCTTCTTTTGCGAGTACTGCATTGGTGATGCCTTCCTTCAGTGCAACACGTGTTGCGCCGTCAGGTGTTTTTTGCCGGCCCAGAAGGGATATCTCCAAATACCCCATGCTTTGCCTGAATTTGTTGATCCATTGATCTGTTCACATATTTGCATCCACTGCTCAGAGGCTAGCCACCCAGTATACTTCTCAATTTCTCTTTGTACGGAAAGCAATTGGCTTCGTAGTGTCTGCGGACGTCCCTTCGCGTGATATTTTGGCAAGGGACGAAGCCTGCGGTTCGATAAATGCAGGAGGTGGCTGTGAGGGTCTTGTTGAACCTCAGCGACACGCAGCGTCTTTGTTGCTACGTGCTTGGCATGCATCACAGCCTTCGTTAGGCAGTCAAGATCGGTAATGGGAGTGTTTTCTTGCAGTTTCGTGCGATATTATCCCAGTGCGTAATCAGGCGCTCTTGCTTGTAAGACGAGCTGCGGCATGACACCCTATTGTTTTTCACTGTGATGGCAATAGGGAGATGGTCGCTAGAGGATCCCCAAGAAGCTTCCAGTGACAGGTTCTGGGTTTCCAGGACCATGTTAAGTCGTGCGTTGTGCCTGCTTGCCTTGCGTCCTGGCCGAGCCTTGTATGGGATTGCGGTAGGTTCAGGAGTGTTATTCCGTAACGATCAAAGTCTTCCATTAGACGATGACCGCGTGGGCTGCACTTCTTGTAGTTCCACGCACTGTTGAGCATTATAATCACCACAGATAAGAATTGTGTCCTTTGGATAGATCCTCTAGAAATGTTGAATGCAGCTGCAATCTGCCACGCCACGTTTGGCCTCCGTTCTTGTGTTTTCTGGATGCATATACACTGGAAACACCAGAATTGCCCTTTCGGGTGTGAGCTGAATCCGACATCCCGTGACGCTGGCACATCGTGAACACCAAGGCTCAGTGTCAAGTTGCGTGTGGATGAGTTTCCTATCCACATACACCGCTGTAGATGCACGTGTCAGTGTCTTCGGAGAAGCCATAGCCGTCGTAACCTGGTAAGTGCGGAGTGGGACAGTTCACCTCCTGTAAACTTAGCAAGGCGGGCTTTTTATTGTTATGTGACGTCCTTAACGTAAGGTCACGTGTTTTTTCTTCTTGAGTAAGCGGCAGTTCCACTGAATCACGGTCTGGACGTCCCCCCCACATCTCGACCATGGCTTCGGGCGTTACACGATTGATGAACTGAGCCATGCTGTATATGAGTCGACTGCGTCGGCACTGTCGGAGGCGACAGTAAAGCCGGTGAATTTACTGACGAGGTAGTGGCGACGCCTCCAAAAGGGAGCGCTCCATTGAACGTTAGCCTCTCCATGGCGGTGCGAATGCATGTTTCAATAGCTCTCTCAATCATAATTTTTACAGAAAAAGTATGTGGTCACAAAGAAAATTTCTGTTATTCTTCGTTAACAGAAATTGTACCTGAAAAAAATGCAGAGAACTTCTGTCTTTAAACTCGGGGCTTTAGAGACGATTTATGCATGTCTTCAGTGCATGAAAAAAGCTATAAAAACTAAAATACAAAAATAAATTACTCACATTTTATGAAGTGAGCCAACGGTAGCAATTAATTTTGTTTCAAGTAAAATGCATATTTGTACATGTCGCGGCCCTTGCGTTTGGCGCGTTTCAATGGACAGATTCAATTTTGATGGTGCATAGGCCTAGTTTCTTCTTTGTGGACTGGACCAACTGACGCTCCTCATCTGCTCCTCTCAATGGTCTGCTGTCATTGAACCACTACGCTTTGTTATAGTTTCCTTACTGCGTTATGTGATTACTGAACCCTTTTATGTGGTATTGAATAACTATTACGAGATTCTATTGTAGCTACAGCGCTCGATGACAACGGCTCGTGTAGCCATTTACAGCTAGCAACGTTTCTTGAACCAATGGTTCAAGAAATGTTGGTTGCTAGTGCACGCCCTATTTAGCTGTGCTGCTGCGCTGAGACGTGCGGCGGGTGGTGTACATATCGGCAGGAGGTGTAAGCAGAGCAGTACTGCCATTTGAAATGTGCCAAGCGGCTGCCGCGTTCAGCGCCGTGTGCTTCGTTTTACCGCGCAGAGCGTACTATCGTGCACGCCCAGTTCAGGCGGTGAGTGAGCGAGATTGCGTCACACTGCAATGTGTTCGACCGTTGTCTTATCTGTGAAGAGCTAGTTTAGGCGCACCGAAGCAGGTGCTCCGATAATGTTGCGATCAAAGAATATGTTCGTGCCATGTGGCGTTCGAGGAAGGAGTCCCATTTAAGCGGACCGTGTGCGTCCTCAGCTTGCTATGATGCGTGATTTTAGGGGCGAAGCTCCTTATAGCGGCACCCGTTCGTCCCTCGTAGCGTAGTATGTAACCAGTCTTACGCTTTGACCTGCAAGGTGGTGCCGGTGGGAAATTTTTCCTGTGCGTTGTTGAACAATAAAAATTCGCAGCGTTAGCTAAAAGCCGACTTCTTCTGTCTCTCATTCCCATTAGCAGCCATTCTTTACCTCCAAGGTAGTGCCTGGTGAGATTTCTCCTGTGCGTGATTAAACAATAAAAATTTTGTTCAAAACACCGTTGATTGATGAAATAAACCAACAAAAGACGCCAGGTGTTTTGTAAAAGCAAAACGAAAGAACGCCAGATGTTTCTAAAGCAAACGAAAAGACGCCAGCTGCTTAACGAAAGACGCCAGATGTTTTCTAAGCAATGGTTTTCTAAACAATGAAAATTCACAGCGTACATGTAAAATTAAAGTGCGCTGCAAGTCGTCATAACTCATCGAACCTTTAGTATAAACGCGCCCGATCTCACGTCGGTGATGATGTACTGGGCAGAATTCACGGAAGATTCACGGTTTACCGATGAACCTCCGCAGCTTCGCCCACTCATCATCATTCACTCCGTGGATATGCTGTGATTTTTAGGGGCGAAGCTCCTTAAGGCGGCACCCGTTCGTCCCTCGTAGTCGTCGTGGTCGTAGTAGTGAGTAACAAGTCTTAAGCTTTGACGTCCAAGGTGGTGCCGGTGGGAGATTTCTCCTGTGCGTTGTTGAACAATAAAAAATTCGCAGCGTGCGCGTTAACTAAAAGCCGAATTCTTCTGTCTCTCATTCCCCATTAGCAGCCATTGGCATGTTCCAGTAGGAAACGTTAGTAGAAGTAGAAGTGTAAGTGTTAGCTAAAAGCCGACTTCTTCTGTCTCTCATTGCCATTAGCAGCCATTGTTTACCTCCAAGGTAGTGCCTGGTGAGATTTCTCCTGTGCGTGATTAAACAATAAAAATTTTGTTCAAAACGCCGTTGATTGATGAAATAAACCAACGAAAGACGCCAGATGTTTTGTAAAAGCAGAACGAAAGAACGCCAGATGTTTTTCTTAAAGTGTAGTAGTAGTTTCTATGTAGCCACCTCGCCCGATCGTCAACGGGCGAGGTGGACCGGCAACGGCGCGAGGACCCTGCCGTACGAGAGTTAAATCACACTAAAAGACATACTTTGCGGGCGATACACTCTAGTGAGCTTTCAACTTTTCGTCTTAGTGTACATGATAAAGAAATTATTTCTACGAAAAACGCAAGGCACACCTTGAGCAATATGTTTGGTTTTGGGACGCTAAATGGAACCATGAGGCGATGCGAAGCCGGAGCACTTGCACGATCGCGTTCCGTTGGCTTTCGTTGGGCATGCTACCGACCTCGCGTCGTGGAACGCGCGTCCTATCTTCCCTCTAGCCTTGCCTTTAATTCGCACAGGGCGAGCGGGGAATGCGGTCGCTCTTGGCGCTCTTTCGCTCGGGAGCGGACTTCTTTCTTGCATTTCACCGATCACAAGTGATAATGAAAGGACCACGTAAACCAACAGTACAATAAAGTTTGATGTTTAATATATACACGATGTTTCACACTCTTCATATTATGTACTGGGCGCATTTCACGGAAGAGTTTCACGGTTTACAGATGATTCCCTCCGTAGCTTCGCCCCACTCATCATTCACCCCGTGGATATGCTGTGATTTTTTTTTTCATTTTGCTTTGCCAGCGTAATCGCCTCATTATAAAGGGCCTTTCTAGTCTAGCGCAGCGTTCACCTCAGCCAGCGTCAGGAGAAGTTGGCGACGCCAGGTTCGTTCGTTCGTCACGTTACGTTGACGCGAAAACCGAGCACTCATACTCCCACTTGCGCGCTGTGCCGGCTGCGCTACGTCGACTTGCATGCGCGATTGAGAACGGCCGGCGTCCCTTCGTGACGAGGTACAAAGAAACGCAGACGCTGTGAAGTCAGGGTCTCTGGTTACACTGTTCTTTGGGTAACGTCGCCGGCGCGGAATCCAGCATGTTGCATCTCGCGCCGGCTGCAGCAGGGGCACACCGACGGACGCTGAGCGCGCCGGTCGCGCCTCGCGTCGGACATAGTGCTGTACGTTTGAATAGCGTAGCGTCGCTGCGCGGAGCGTGCGCGTGCGTCTACGTTATGTCGATCTATAAAGGGTCTTTGACACCGGAGTGCTAATGTCTGCCTTAGTGAATTGTATCGTTGCATATTCTGTTCGATAATACAATAATTTAAAATGTGACGCTAAGCAGTGTCCCTTTTAAGCGTCACCTCAACCCGTTTCATATTACCGCAACGATTATGTGCCCTCTTCTACATGAAGAGCACTTGTCGAAAAAATGCAGTCGAACACGCATATACGAACCACACGAATTGTTGTGCATGTCGAACAGTTGTAAAATCCCATGCAAATGTGTTCGGCTAGTGCACGCAAATATAGTGCTCCTCTTCACTGCACATTCGATATATCGAACGCGACGCCACGCCCAAGGTCTCAAAGTGCACTGCACCACACTTCCAGGAAGCCCGCGCACGCGTAGCGTAGAGTGTAACGCCTGCCTTTTATTCGTCTCATTTTTCTGTTTCCTTTCTTTTTATTGTTTTTTAACACGAAAGTGTTTTTGCCGGGGTCCACCAAGTACATCCGTCACGGATATGACGTTGATAAAATGGACACCAACGGGTGAGAAAGAAAAAAACCAAGAAAAAGATACCCCGCTGGGAATCGAACCCACGACGTTGCGGCCGCGACGGCAAGCGCCCGACGCCCTACCCACTAAGCCATCTGGGGAGATGCTAGGCACGGCGCGAACGCGCTTTATATCTTTCACACATTCTCTTTCGCGGCGGGCGGAGCGGGGCAGTGCCGCCGTCTGTGAGAGGTGAAAAGAAGTAATGCTTCACGATCGACACTAACTAGCGCTTACTCCGAGATTTCACGCGATATCTGAGGTCATGGTTAAAGGGTTAAAGCGTCTCGATACCAGAGAGGTAGAGTGGCCGCGCTGGCGTCGCCGAGGCACCCTTGACGCAGTTACGTTCTTTGCCTTTGGCTTCGTGTTAGCGTGCGTCGGCTCATCGGAGTAGTGCAGCTTCCACGTGCACCAACGGGATTTCTCCGCCGCTGACTGCTGTTACAATTGCGAGAGCACCGACTAACAAAACTGCTGCAATACGCGTTGCAGAAAGGACGCGATTTCGACGGGCGAATGTCGTGCCTTGGTGGAGCGAGAGCAGCGCCTGCGAGACAGAAACCAGCGGGACGCGCGCGTTTGCGGCTCAGGCTACGAACCTCTACCTCCCGTGTTGCTGAAGCGCAGTGTGTGTTAGTGTATGCATGAGCACAGGCGTCGGCTACCCATTACTAGAAAGCGCACACCGTGCTGTTTCTCTCCTTGATTGACGACGCTTTGAAGAAGTGCATACCGGGTACCAGTGTTGATTATGAGCTTGTTGATATCATCCTTACGCGGGATTCACGATTCGCTGTGTCCAAATATATGTTCACACCATCAGCTACCACAACGGTTTAATCATGATCATTTATGACCGCCGTGTGATTGACGACGTTGCTGCTTTTGGATACGCAAATCTGTAATCTTCCATTTTAACACGAAAGTGTTTTATGCCGGGGTCCACCACGGCTCCACTCGTGTATTTCCGTAACGGATATGACGTTGTGAAATATAAAGACTAAGAGTTGGCAAAGAAAAAAAACAGAAGAAAAAGTTTCGCACTGGAGTCGAACTTACGACCCCTCGCTCCGCAGCGCGGGGCGCGAGCCAAATCGGCCACAGACGGCGTGTTCTTTCTCATGGTAACATGTGGCGGTACTCAGTCATCCAAATGGCTAGGCAATTTCATCTTACTGATAAGATACTTGCTCAAGATTAGCTTTATTCGGATTAGCTTAATCTGGTTTTATCCGGATGGGCTTAACGTGGCCATGCTCCAGCATCCAACAGGCTAGACAATCTCACTCCAAATTCACTTGATCGTGATTAGCTTAATGTGGATTAGCTTAATCCGGCTTAATCCACATTGCCTTATTATGGCCATACTCTGTCATCCAACTGACTAGACAAACTGAATTTACTCATAATGGCTGGTTCGGGATTACATTATTCCGAATTAGCTTCATGCGGCTTAATCTCTATTGTCTTATTGTGGCCATATACAGTCATCCAAATGGCTAGGCTCTTTCAACTTATTGATAGACTTTCTCAAGATTAGCTTGTAACGTTCCTTGTAAGAACTAACACAAAGAAGACATGGCTTCGATCAGACGGGTGTCGTCCGCCATTTTATTCAAACTTCTTCTCCCTCTACTACTACCCCTCTTCCACTTCATCTTCCGTGTGCTTAGTACAGAACGCTTCACTCTCCCTGACTTCTTTGATTACACCTCCTGGTGTAATACTTAAATACGTTGCCAATGGAAGCACACTCTCTGTGACCCGAGGCTGCAATGTACCACACATTCTTCAATATCCCGCGTTGAGATGCTGTCTTGACAACTTGGAACGGTCCGTAATATTTAGCATTTGAAGGCGTCACTCCTTTTCTCACAAGAAAGTCTCCAGGCTGAATGTGTGGTATGTCACTGTTGTGCCTTTTATCAAAATTCCTCTTCATCCGGCGCTTCTATACTTCTTGACCTTGGGCACTTTTCTTTGCTTCAGTAAGTTGGAGATTTTCTAGGAGGCCTAGGTCACGATCTGCAGGTAGTATGGGTGCTCTTCCGGTTGTAGCAAAATGAGGACTGCAGCCTAACCCCGTGGTGTATGACCGGTTATGGTGCTTCACAGCGGCTTCAAGGCAGCATTTTTAGCCTTCGCGAAAGTCTGGATACATCTTCAAAAACTGTTTGATGCCCCGTATGGCCCGTTCTACTAATCCGTTCGCTGCAGGGTGATACGGAGAAGAATACTTAATAAGTATTCCTCGGTCATTAGCACATCTTGCCAGCTTGGCACTACGGAAATCAGGACCGTTATCGCAGCCTAGTGTCTTGGTGTGCTTAAAACACAGATCTGTGAGTAGACTGATGACGCTGTTCGCATATTTTTTCCCTGCTTTAGCCACGATTGTTCTTATACATTCCTCAATGGAAAGCAGAAAAGCTTGCGTTTGCATGACTCCTTCCCCCTTGTTCTTGAGCTCTGCAAAGTCTAGATGAACCACTTCAAACGCTACTTTTGAATATTCGGGGTTCGTCATAACATCTGTCGACTGCTTGTACTTCACTTTGTTTACTTGGCAAAGATGGCATGTCCGGATATAATTAGTGACGTCCTTTTCATACCTGGTCATGTGAACCCCATAATCAATTTCTTGTATGTGCGCCAGAAGCGATCATGTCCACCTGATCCAGGGATGTCATGGTAGAGATTAAGAATCTTTTGAACCAGGGTGGGTGGTACATGGTACTTTTCATTAATAAACTGCACATCTTCTGTACCTTCCCATAGCTTAATACGATCAATAATTTCTGAATTTTCACTGGACCCATGAACAAGCAATCTAGACAGTGCATCAGCATCGGTTAGAAGCGGCCAGGACGGTGCGAAACGGTGAAATCAAACTGTTGCAGATAGTCGACCCATCTCGCAACGCGTCCTCTTGGTTGTGCCATATTCAAAAGTTGTGGCAGCGCCTGATGGTCCGTGAATAGCATGAACTTAGCCCCTTCAAGGTAAGTTCGGAAATACTGAACTGTTTTTAAGACTGCCAGCGCTTCCTTTTCTGTAGTCGAATAATTAAGTTCAGCTGGTTTCAACGTGTAGCTGTAGTATTCCACCACGTAATGCTTCGTTGGATCGGCCTGTTTTGAGGGTTTCTGGTACAAAACTGCACCGGTCGCGTAGTGTGATGCGTCCGTATTCAGTACGAAAGACACAGAAAAGTCCGGTATGCGCAGGATGGGATCCGACGATATTATCTTTACAAGCTCACAATACACAGCTTCGCGCTCCTCATTTCATTGGAAGGGTGCGTCTTTTTGAGTTAAACGTGTGAGGCACCGCGTCTTCAGTGCGTAGTCTTTGATAAAAGCCCTGAAGTGTCCTGCGAGGCCAATGAAAACACGCAGAGAGTGCACATCATCAGGTTTTGCCAGCTGAGAAATTATTTCTACTGATTCCCGTTTCGTGCTTTTAGTACGTCCGTCAAACACCCTCCCGAGAAATACAACTTTCTCTTCAAAGAAAGCACTTTTCTTGAAATTGACTTTCAGTTGAGAAAAATCAATGCTTGAAGAACTTTTGAAAGATGACTCCGGTGCTTCTCTTTGGTCTTTGAATACACGATGATGTCATCAATGTAGACGTTGCAGAATACTCCCAAATAAGGTTTCAGAATATCAGTCATAATATTCTGGAATCATGCCGGAGAATTTTTCCTACCAAATGGTTGGCGGTTGTACTCAAATAAGTCAAAAGGGGTTATAAATGCGGTGTACTTTTTCGTTTATTCCGTGAGTGGGATTTTCCAAAACTCCTTGCAAAGGTATATTCTTGAAAAACAACGGCAACCACCAGTCTCTTAAGTGATATCGTCGATCCTCGGCATTGGATAAGGTATCAACTCTGGTGGTTAAGAGCCCGGTAATCTGTGCAGAGTCTGAATGTTCCATCTTCTTCGGGGGCAATAGTTATGGGAGAAGCAAATGGAGAAACAGAAGGTCGGATAATACCAGCCTCCAACATTTCTTGCAACTCCTTTTTCAGCCACACCTTTTTATCTCTAGACATGCTATAAGGAACTGTGCGCACAACTCTTTTGTCACTAAGTTCGAAAAGGACGACGTGAGATTTCATCGCCGGAGGGTAGCTGCCCATGCACGTAAGTTGTGGGTACTTTCGTTTAATATACACCAAGTCGAAAATCATCATTGTTTTGTCAGGCGCCCCATGGGGATCCTCTGGTCCGACGTTGTCCTCAACCATTAGTCTGTCGTCCCAATAGATACTATATTAAACTTCTTCATGTCTGGAATGGACAAAAGGAAATCGTAGCTAACGTCAGGAATGGCCAATACGTCAGTGTTAATTGATTGTCCTTGAAATTCAATGGTTAGGGAAATCAATTGGTATGCGTGTTAACGGGCCTATCGTAGGCTTGCACATGCAATGCTCTACCAGTATGCAGGTGACCGCCATCAACTCGACTCCTATTGATGATAGAGACAGAAGCCCTACTATCAACAAGGGCCTCCATTTCAGTGCCGTCTACGCTAATAGGTGCGTAAAGTAAGGTTGATGATATCAAGTAACCTGTCTCGGTGTAGGCATTTGCTTGGGACTTGTCCTCGAACGCAATTAGCTCACGTGGAAGCTCTGCCTCGTTTAACGCTGAAAATCGCCCCTCTTCTTTGTTACACCGGCGAACACATCCGCGATACTCGTTATCAGGCTCAGATGACAGAATGAATGCTCATTGTTACTTTGGTTAGAAAGATCAAGAGCTTGGTTACCACCTCGCTGTTATCGTGAAGCAAATGTGGTCACTGAGGTCTGTATGCATCGCAGAAGTTCATCAAATGACCTTGGATCACTTATTTGTACTTGACTGCGGATGTTGACCGAAAACATTGCGTTACCAAAGCTACAACTGCAGACGACGGGAGCTTTCGTTCCGCAGAATGCAGTAGACGGCGTTTCTCAAGACAGTAATCCAGCAAAGAGCCTGACATGTATGTGAAGTGTAGTGCCGCATCCGATTTTTCTACAGCATTGACTTGGAAAGACGCCAAAAAGTTGCTCTTCCACCTTTCCCAACACATTGGTGCTCCATCCATAAGTTGCAAATCGTACCACTTTCTTGCGATGACACCCAAATAACGGCGCAGGTTTACAATCTTCGTGTCGTCACTTTTCCACATATTCTTTTCGCATGCGTACTCAAAAAGCCACATCCAATGACCCGCATTTTTCGAGTCTCCTTCAAAAAGGTCTGGGTCTACAATTTGTCGTTGTGATTTTTGCTGGCTAAGCGATTTGGCCAGTGATCCCGTTACTTCAGCTTGTTGCATCATGCACCATTGTTGTCGCTCAATAGCAGATAAAACGCTGCTCACCTCCCCGGAAGCCGTTTCCTGCTGGAAGGTGCCACGGCGACTGGGTTCCAGAATGAGTTCGCTCAGTGTCTAGAGCTGCAGATTCACTTTCACCGATCCTGTTTGCACGAGGGCTTCACGGCTCATCAAAGCTTCTCGCAGTACCGTGTCGATCAGTCCGGTCGAGCTAACTTCGCGGTTATGCGTCACAGAGGATTCACTGCCTGTGTGAACCCGAGACCGCATAAATAGAGATCGAAAGCATTATAATACGAAGCAAGGTGTGTGACCGGGCTAGTTGGTATTCCATAGTGACGTGAACAGCGCGTGTACCACACTTGTTCGTGTGTACTTACTCGTTTGCTCGTTGTGTACTTGTTGTGCTCGTTGTGTACGTTGTGCTCGTTGTGCACTTGCTCGTGTGTACTTGCTCGTGTGTACTTGTTCGCGTTTTTCCATGTTTGTGTTAATAAATTTCAGTTGGAAGTCAGCGCTAGTCTTCGTCAGTTCTTTGTCCTTGTTTGTTACACGCGCTGTTGACGTCACTTTATAATTAGCTTTGCTGCGATTAAACAGAGAATAGCATACCGTTTCTTATAAATGACGTTATCATTGTACCAGACAAACGTGACCACTCTTACTGCATGCGCAGTAAGAGTGGTCACGCCGCACACCACCACCGGATTGAATTCCGCTATAAGATGCTTCGCATCTAAAAATTTGTATAGGACGGTGTGAGTGTATGAAGAACATGACTGAGCGGTCATGCATAACATGCATAACTTGACGCGCCCTTCGCACACATCATGAGACCCGTTCCCAAAGTCTCGTGGGGCGCATTCCCACGTACCATGGCCCATTGAATGCGGTTATGCTTCACAGAGGATTCACTGCCTATGTGAACCCGAGACCGCAGAAATAGATATCGAAGGCTTTATAATACGCTTTGCTGGGATTAAACAAGAGAAAGGCATACCGTTTCTCTATAAATGATATTATCCTTGTACCAGACAAACGCTTAACACATGTCACAATGACCCTCCGCCAGAATCCACATGGTGCACGAGGTATTACATTAGTCGCTTATCGTCATTCGTGATAGTGGTGCTTGTGTAACGTCAGTTTCGGTTGGTGTGCTGGCTGTCTGTTTTACAACAATGTAATAGACTTTACATCTGTAATCATATGACTCAACAAACTAAGTATAGCTTGGCTCGTCGTCGCAGGAATTGGTGAAAAACAATAGGCTGCTTGCACTTCGTTTTGAAAAAAAGCGCCGTCTGTGCTGCAACGTTATATCCGAGGTTACGTCAGACAATAGACAGCTTTCGACAGAGTATGCAAAGTTAGCGTTCGTTGCTGTCGCCAGCTGTTTCCGTCGCTTAACGGGGACCCGCAAGAGGATAGCGTACGGCGCATTCGCAGCGGCGAAAAAGGCTAAAGCAATGCTTTCCGTGCGCTATTATAAAATTTCCTAATGAGATACCATAGACACATCAGTGTAGTCCACTTGCCTCGTGAGCCCGAATAACGCACACGATCACCTAATGTAATCGAATACGTCGATCCTCCTCGTAAGGTTTGGCCTAAGTGTGGCATATGCATGTCCGTTGAATCCACGCAAACATATTCCCTCCCTTAACTGCTTCATTTACCCTTTGCGTAGCGGGAGGTGTAGGACGATGCTCTGTGCGGACGGATCTCCCGAGGCCCTCCGAGCCATAAGACAGCGGGCGCGTCTCCTCGCTGGAGTCATCCTAGGGACACGGACTAGGATTTCCTCCCACGCGCCTTCTCCATGAATAAATATGTGTTACGATCTCTTTCTCGTGAGTGGTTTTCTGATGAAATTATACACAATGCGTGAGGTCTGCCGGAATATTTATTATTTTCTTTTGTCTTGCGCTCTTCACAGTCTGAAGTGATCCCAAAATACCCTGCCTCGACCACGGAAACGCCAGTTTGTCAATCAATTTCACAATCTCGTAATTCCCTCGTGGTTAGAATCCTCCACGTCGGCTTTACATCTTGTCCTAGAGCGTTGGTTTCTTCCACCATCTAGATACCATTTCAATGAAGTTATGACAGAACTCAGGTGTGTACGTTTGCACTTGCTTCACTCCGAACATTCATGCCGTTCGATATATGGATATTTTGCCAGCGGTTATGTTACAGCCAGTAGTTTTAACATTCACTTGCGGAGCGTGGGCGCCTCTCTTCAATAGGGACCGCCTAGAAATTTTATTTTTTTTCAACATTTTTTTCCTATAACGAAGCTCCTTTTGTTTGAACGAACAACGGTCGGACCCACAGTTTTCTCGGTGAGCCGCAGAGATAAGCTGACGCATTTAAAAGCCCTCTATAGGCCCGGATGTAAAGCCGATATGAAGATTGCAAAAATCAGTTAAAATTCGCGGATAATCTCTTTTCGGAGTTGTTCAAGTGTTGCGCTTTTTCTAGGTAGCAGCCATTCCTGGAACGCCGCTTTCAGGCGGCATCGGCATTGCATCCTTCCCCTTCTCTGTAGCACTGGTCAACGTCTCAAACACTGTCCCAAGGCACGCGCATCCCGCGGCTACAAAAAAGCGTCTTTGGCATCAAAATTCGCAGCTTTGGATTTTCCGGTGGCGTACAGTCCTCCCTTCGGGCTTTACATTTCGTACTATAAAGAGCTTTATTTATTCCCATTCAAATCAACGAAGGCCCCAATTGCTGTGCTTGCTTTGCTCCGCGGGCGCAACGCATTCGTGTAGTGCTCATATCTCCATAACTTGCAAGTAGGGAAGCGTTGCGCAGTGGTTAAGACACTCCCCTGCTGAGCGTGAGGGTCTGTATTCAAGACCATGCAGAGTGGTGGAAGCTTAATTTTTAATATTTCTTATTCATATCTGCGTTATCGCTATCTGACACACAGACGGACGGGCAGTTTTCTCTTTGAGTCGGCATAAAAATGCTTACGCGTTTAAAATTCATACTTCACCAAAATATGTTTTCAAGCTCACGTTTCGGTGGTAACCGGTTTCGGCTACTGTGCGGCCGTTCCATACGCTGACAGCCCTTAGAAAGATGAAAGTTGCGACGGTGATGCCACAGGAAAAACGGTGTTCTAGGAAAGGCCGCAACGTACAATAAGTATCTTTGCCTACGCGTCACTTAAGCAACACCAAAAGGAAATTCTGCTAGGATATTAATTAATTAATTAATTCATTCATTCATTCATTCATTCGTTCGTTCGTTCGTTCGTCGTTCGTTCGTTCGGAGTCAAACACACATATATGGCTGCCAGTGCTTCTTGATTGTGAAGAAATCGTGGCATGCATTTAAATGGCACCATTCCCAGGATTTGGTTTTTCCTGTAGTCGTTTTTCTAAAGGGCACAACGGGAACCTGATTTCTTTTTCGTAGTAATCATTGTTGTGTTGGTTACAAGCAAGGATATTTGGAAAGGAAGCGAAATGTAAAAACAAAACCAGATCAAGCACTCAGGCTTTTAAGGATGAGTTTTGCTACGTGTGCTGGTGAAAGTCGGCTCCATGGACACTCCAGAGAGACCCTGTTAGTGCTGAATACGCGGCCTTTCTAAAGGCACACCATGCTAGCATGGATAAGAAATAGGCGTCAATAAATGTTGCCAGGCGTTCTGTTATTAGATGTGAAGCATCTTACAGCGGAGTTCAGTGCGGTGGTGGTGGTGTGCGGCGTGACCACCCTTACTGCGCATGCGCGAGCCGTCTCCACATACTCCTCTCCCTCTCTACTCCCCTCTCCATTTCCCCTCCCCTTTTTCTGTCACCCTCTCTACTTCCCCTCTCTCCTTTCCCCTCTCCACTCCCCCTCTGAAACGCGGGCTTTACATGCCGAAAAGCTGCTTTGCATCGCCTCATGTTCCCCTTTAGCGGGAGATGGTGTGATTTTTACTTTCATGCAAACCACCGTTTCACGTATAATTACTGTCTTTTGCGCGCCGAGCCGCAATGCGACCATTACCGATTGTTCTGATAAGCTGGAGTTGTTGACACGTCTTATTTACTTTGTGTCCTTAAAGGGCTGCGGTGAATGTAGGTGGAGAGGCGGGATAAAAATTTAAAAAAAATGTGGGGGTACAGGAAAACCAGTCTTAATGGGGTCCTGCGAGTTGACGTTTGGCTGCCTCGCACGAGATGGAGCCTGGTGCCAATGGCTGGAGCCTTGGGGTCGTCCAGGTACTCGATGAGCGACCGCCATAGCTCTTTGGCAGCGCCGGTGGCCGTGCTGCGCCCTGGTTGTGCCCAGGCCTGGAATGAAGTTGGACGCCATTCTGGTGGGGTTGTGGCAATGGCCCGTGCCTGGGTCCGGAGTACAGTGGGCAGTTCCAGATGAGTTGCTCTAGGTCCGCTCGGGTCCGCTGTCATTGCTAAACTGCACTAGCACTGCTGTTTCTCTGTGCGGAGCCACTCTCGCATAACGTGCCACGTTAGCGGTACGGAACTGTGAACTTTTTTCTCATTCAAATGAGAAAAAAGTGCACAGGGTCCCATCGCGTGGTTACGAATTAATTCCAAAGACTCACTACCCGGAAGAGTCGTGCCTCACGAACGGCGTAGACAAAGGTGGCCTACTTTAGCTTTATTGAGCACCGAATGTCGCAGTTCCTCCGTACCAGTCCCGGCTACAACGGCTGCATTTTCATTCGGTCGAAATGAAAGAACCCGGAGTATTAGATATAGGTGCAAGTTAACCCTTTGGTAGGTTTCCTATATTCTCACACGATAATATAAAAAAAACAGATATAGTGTAAAACAAATTTAATCGAAATCAAGCCAGTAGTTTACTGAAAAATAGTGGGAGATATATGTCTCACTGACTCATGAGAGTGTTTTCGAAACGTGGCAAAACATTGTCCCACTGGCTCATGAAGTCACGATCTTGCGATTGCATCAACGGGTATTTGGGATGAAACGGCCGAAGCAAGTGGGAGAGAGTATCACTTCTCTAGTTGTGCGAGAAAAGTTGTGAGGACCTCACGTCTAGCAGTAGAACACCATCTGCACCTGCGCCTCTTGTGAGCCTTCTTTGCGCTGTGGTCTGTTCCTTTAAAGCTAATTTCACCGTATGCACTGATCATTTTTTTCTCCATGTGCCTGTCCTTGCTTTGCTGTAGAAATTGTCGATTACGGCTGTATTTTGAATATGTGCCTACTTTTCAAGAGGCATACTATAAAAGAAAAATATTTTCCACGCACCAATGTCCGCAATCACGCTGAGGATGAGCGTGGCAATTTCGCGGGAGATTGTGTTTCGATGCATATTGGTCAAGTTCTCGAGCAAATTTACAGAAACACGTGATGACTGGAAGCTAAAATGGCCTCTCTGAAAAGCCAGAAAAAAAAGAAAATTATCCGTCATTTTCATCGGTAGGTTTCTTCTACCTGGAGAATAGAAAAATTAAGAAGCTCCATAAAAAAAACGCAGGCCTGCGCTGAAACGCAGCCAGCACAGCGAAAGCTGGAAGAGCGGCGTTTCTAGAGCCGTTGTAAGCTCTCTTGGGGCTACAATACAAGTCACTAGAAGGTACCACTGCGCCAAAATCACAATTTTTGTGAAGTTGGGAAGCACCTTCTAAGCCATTATTTGTCATTCTGCGGAGAAGCAAGGTACCAGCTACACGTCTGTAAGGCATTATGTGAACTTTGTTGACGCGACGACTAATGACGATGAAGAATTATGGCTCAGCTCTTTGTAATGGGTTGGAAGCTTTAAACGGCCCACCAGTTATGTAATTTGCATTGGGTGACGCCCAGTCGCTATTTCCCTCTCCCGTCATGCTGTATAACCATACGTTGACGTGGGAGAGGACAGGGGGGGCGGTGAAGAACTTTACGGAGACCCCGAGGAAATGGATCATGCGCTTATGGGCTTCCTTGGCAACCAATACAAGTGCACTTGCGAGGAACCCACTACGCTCTAAATCATTGTAATTTTACTGAGACCCCGAGGAAATGGATCATGCGCTTATGGGCTTCCTTGGCAACCAATACAGGTGCACTTGCGAGGAACCCACGCTATAAGTCATTGTAATTTTTGAGAAGTAGGGCAGCAGGCACTGTGCCATTTTTCGTTATTCTACGGAGAGCGTTGGTACCTGCTAACGCATGTAAGGCATTATGCGCACTTTATGATGCTGTGCCTGATGACGATGAAGAATTATGGCAGAGCCCTTTGTAATGGGTTGGAAGCATTCAACAACCTACTCGTTGCGCAATTCGCATTGTGTGACGCCTGGTTGCAGAATTTGCGTTGTGCGACGCTTGGTGCTTATTTTACTCTTCTACCACGCTATATTACATATGCTAATGTGGTTCCTTCCCGACATGAAGCCTGTATAGGACCTTTTTGCAAAGCAGTTTCAAGCACCGGCATGGCTCGGAGGTTGAATGCTGGGCTCCCACGCAGGGGACCCAGGTTCGAACCTCGTTCCATCCTAGAATTTTTTTCTTATTTCGTTTTTTTTTTTCTTATTTCGAACGATACTGGTTACGGACACCGGCGGCGGTGGCGGCGGCGGACAACTACGGCGCGCAAAAACGGCCGGTGAACTGATATCATAACAGCTTTCGCTGTAAAACATTGATCGAAATTCAACGCCATTGTAACGCTACTTCCGCCCTTCCGAACAATCGTAAAATATTTTTCCTCGAGATTACAAAGACTTGTGTAAGACATGAGTGACTTAGCGTTGAGCTAATTCCAACGGTGATATCAGCGAAACATTTTCTGCAGACGGAAAAGTGGGACGTATGTGTCCGATGCCACAGACAGGCTGAAAGAACCCCAGATATTCAAGAATATTCGGAGTCCACTACAGCATACAGATATTATTACTTGCTTGCTCCTACGGAAGATGCATTTTTCACGCGTGTGTTTGATCTTTCACAAGCTGAAAGCTCATCATTATGAAGCTCAATTCATGAACGCAATAAATAAGCTGAATGCGGTTGGCTGCGAGATTGAAGCTAGCACATCGTGGAAGTCACCGACCAGTCGTGAGATTCTTCGTCATCACGAGACTGCATTTACTTGTCGCATGAGGAAGTGCATCCAAACAGGGGGAGGAGAAAAAACTAAGTACCAATTTGAGCCACGCAACATTTTCTTTGAAGCGAAGTTTTTACCAGTTACAGATTTCGGTCGCGCCGTTGTCGTGCGCGATACATCCTGCTAGAAATGCGGCTCTCAACGTGCGCTAGTCCATGCGTGCTTGCATGCGCCGTCTTCTAATTGATGCCCTCTCGATCGCGGGCTTGCCGATCAGTCCTGAACTACCTTACAGTTAGTGAATACCTAGCAAGGACTTTCTATCTGAATATGATTAGCTTGCACAGCCCCTTGTTTATGGTTTCCGAGAATTTACCTTCAGTAAAAAAAAAAACGCCAGGCCTGCGCAGAAAGCACAGCACAGTCACAGCGAAAGCTGGAAGAGCGCATTTCTACAGCACGTTATAAACTCTCTTGTGGCTACTAATGCAAGTACACTAGCACGTACCCACTATGCCATAAATCAATTTTTGTGAAGTTGGGAAGCACCCCCACGAGATATTCGTCATTCTGCGGAGAAGCGAGGTACCATCTGTAAGGCATTATGTGCACTTTGTTGATGCGACGGTTGATGACGATGAAGAAATATGACTGAGCCTTCTGTATTGGGTTGGAAGCTTTAGACTACCCACTAGTTACGCAATTCGCATTGTGTGACGCCCAGTCGTTATTTGACTCTCCCACAGCGCTTTATAACATACGTTCGTGAGAAAGAGAGACAGAGGGAACTTAATTCATACCTGAAATACGTGGCGCGAGGTTGCAACTGAGAAGAAACAAGAAGAGACAGAAAGAACGTTCTTTCTGTCTCTTCCTGTTTCTTCTCAGTGGCAACTTGCGCCACGTATTTCAAGTAACGATACACGTCCATACACATCGTAAGGCTTGGCTAAAAATGCGGCACCTGCAGCTACTTGATCAGGTGCTTCGCCTAAAACGAATGCCACCATGCCTTAATGCCTTGATCCGCCCCACCATGCCATCTGCCTTAATGTTTTTTTTTTTATAACGTTCGTCAGTGCCTCGAAAGGCCCCGCAAAATGTTCACACCTCAACCACCGGAACGCAAGTTTTCGAAATAAACTTTCGCCATGTCCAAACATTCGTGGCGATTTCAATCCTCTTTGACGGCTTTACATCCTGTCCTAGAGAGGCGTTTTCTTGTACCTCCTCGATATATTTCATCAAGACCTTAGGAAGCGACCGTTGTACCTTTAAATTTGTTTTGCACTGCAGGTACAACGAATTGACCCTTCAGATATATGAACATCTTTCAAGCGTGGATGTTTAGGCCAGTGGTTTAAACATTCTCTTTTGAAGCGTAGGGGGCCTCTACAAAACCGACCATCAAGAATTTTTCTTTTGTTTGATACATTTATTTTTTAAGGTGATGATCATCTTACGTAACATAACTAAATATGGACGGACAGTTATCTATTTGTGTCGGCGTAGAAAAGCTGACACGTTTAAGAGTCCCCTATAGGACAAAATGTAAAACCGACATGGACGAGTGCATGCATTATAAAATTCACAATTTCCCACAATTTAATTCCAAACTCGCGCTTCGGTGATAGCGTGATGCAGCTGCTCTGAGGTCGTTCTAGACGCTGACGAACATTGGAAACAATCCGAAAGACGCCCTGCCAGTGCCACCCAAACACAACGTTTTAAAGAAGGCCCCAACCTAGTATAATTCTCTACGCTCGCGAATCACATAGACAAGAGAGAGAGAAAAACGAAACTTTATTAAATTAAAAATGTAGTTTTACGGAGGGATGGTGTCCAGGCGGTGCCTGGCCGCCACCTCTTCGATAACTTTAAAACTAGAGTCTGCGTGTATTTTTGATTGCTTCATTCATTCATTCATTCATTCGTAGTTGCTATGGCCACCAGTACTTCTTTTGGTTGATTCTGCACCTTGATTGATGATGAATTCGCAGCAGACATTTGAACGACAGCGTTCGAAGTTACTGCCTTGGTCTGTGGCAGTGGCGTAGGCTCAAATGTGGCTGGGGGGGGGGGGGGGCGCTTTTGCTGCGAGTGGGGTCCGGGCAGGCAAGTATGGTCGAATGTAATTTTGTGCTCTCTATCACATGGTAGAAAAAACTTTCGGGGGGAAGGCACGGACGCGGTGTGCCATCCCCTCGCTACGCCACTGGTTTGTACACGGTTGCTTAAATGAAAGAACACATATATTACATTACCGTCATACATTTCGCGTAGAAAGGACCATGCCTTGAAAGTATATGAATTTCGTTTGAAAGGTTACAGTTTGCGTTATTGATTTTTTGTACGACCACGAGCAAGCGGAATGCTATTCTGTCAAATATTGCATAAATTCAATCTAATGACGGTTTTACAACGCTTTTTCTGTATAATGAATGACAGTTGATCTAGTAATGTATAAACCCCCATGCTGTAATGACTGAAAATAGCGATGCAGGTAGTGAATAAATCCTTAAATAAACGAATGAAAATTACAACCTTGTGACATGCATCCTGAAAATAAACAAGATTTCGAAAAAACAATAACATCTGGGGTTAAACGTCTCATAACCGCGATATGACTATGAGAGACGCCGTAGTTGAGTGCTCTAAAATTGCGACCACCTGGGGTTCTGTAACGTGCACCTAAATGTACCCTAGTAGCAGGAAATGTTGCCATAACGTTGAAACAACTTTCTAGATGTGGCGGCAACGTTCTGTCAACATTAGGTGCTACTAGGGTTAACGGGCCTCAAGCATTTTCGCATCCATCAAAAATGCAGCCGCCGCGGTAAACATGATTTCTATTCGAGTTTTAACGCGATAGCGTTAGAGAGCTCGTGTCGCAGAAATTCCGGTGTCGGCGACGGGTGACGGCGTCGCTTGGTAGCTTGTGAATGAAGAATCATCCGTGACGGAAAAAATGAGAAAGATGCAAATAAAAAAGACAGTAAAAATCTTCGGTTCCATTGGGGATCGAACCCGGGCCGTTTGCGTGGCAAGGTGGTGTTCTACCACGAAGCCATGATGTTTTTTTTCTTTCTTTATTGCCTATGTACATACATACAGCAGTGAGAAACAAATATATACCAAACAAATAAAAAAAATAAAATACAATTTGCAAGCTTTTTAAAATTGCTTCATCTGTAGAAGACTTTCAACTTGATGAAGCCAATCCGGTACATCTTGCTGGACGTTTTGTGTTTCCACAAATCAACATATAGTCTCGAAGATGTAGTGTCGAACCGGACGTGCAGGCCCAGTAACTTAACTAGATCGAACGGTACCCCTTCCTCATTTTCAACCGGGAGAATCTGATGCCGTAGGCGTCAAGATGCAAATCCTTTTTAAAGTGCGTTGAAGAACGTCCCACAAAAAGACCGCAGCCCAGCAGTCAAGAAAAAAAAAAAACGCCAGGCCTGCGCTGAAACCGCAGCACAGTCACAGCGAAAGCTGGAAGAGCGGCGTTTCTAGAGCCCGTTAAGCTCTCTTGGGGCTACAATACAAGTACACTAGAAAGGTACCCACTACGCCACAAATCAAAATTTTTGTGAAGTTGGGAAGCACCCACAAAGCCATTATTCGTCATTCTATGGAGAAGCGAGGCACCAGCTGCACGTCTGTAAGCATTATGTGCACTTTGTTTACGTGACGACTGATGACGATGAAGAATTATGGCTCAGCCCTTTGTAATGGGTTGGAATCTTTAAACGGCCCACCAGTTATAATCTGCATTGGGTGACGCCCGGTCGCTATTTCCCTCTCCCGTCATGCTGTATACGTTGACGTGGAAGAGACGGGGGGGGGGCGAAGAACTTTATTGAGACCCCGAGGTAATTGATCATGCGCTTATGAGCTTCCTTGGCAACCAATACAAGTGCACTTGCGAGGAACCCACTACGCTATAAATAATTGTAATTTCATAGAAGTAGGGCAGCAGGCACTGTGCCATTTTTCGTCATTCTACAGGGAGCGTTGGTACCTGCTAAACGCATGTAAGGGATTATGCGCACTTTGTTGATTCTGCGCCTGATGACGATGAAGAATTATGGCAGAGCCCTTTTGTAATGGGTTGGAAGCATTCAACAACCTACTCGTTGCGCAATTCGCAATTGTTTGACGCCTGGTTACAGAATTCGCGTTGTGCGACGCTTGGTGCTTATTTTAATCTTCTACCACGCTATATTGCATATGCTAATGTGGTTCCTTCCCGACATGAAGCCTGTATAGGACCTTTTTGCAATGCAGTTTCAAGCACCGGCATGGCTCAGAGGTTGAATACAGGGCTCCCACGCAGAGGGCCCAGGTTCGAACCTCGTTCCATCCTGGAATTTTTTTCTTATTTAGTTTTTTTTTTCTTATTTCGAGCAATACTGGTTACGGACACCGGCGGCGGCGGCGGCGGCGACAACTACGGCGCCAAAAACGGCCGAGAAATGATCTCATAACAGCTTTCGCTGTAACATGTTCGATTGTCTCCGGCTTCCTGCAGAGTAAACAAAGGTCTCCCCAAGAAACGAATAAGCCCAACGAAGCCATGATGTTACTTGAAGCTGCCTCGGAAAAAAAGCACTACATAATTGCCATGTAATGGAAGGAGTCTCCTTAACGCATTTTGTTCGGCAGGTGGCACGACGAAAATGAGCCCATATCGGCGATTTGTAGGCGTTTTGGCGAGGCCATCAGACTACGTTTTTTTTTTGCGCGACGCCATGCTTCGAAAAAGCCGGTATAGTGCACCCATCACCGCTAAAACAATGCTAAAACACACACACACCACACACACACACACACACACAAACACACATTACAAACAGCTATAAAATGGACAATTATGTCCATCTCGCGGAAACATATCAAACAAATAGCAAACATCATGGCCTCCGTGATGTCAAGCGCGCCGCGCGCCAGCCATCTCGGAGGTCATGCGACCACAGCAGAGCCCTTGCTAATCGATGAGTGCCGGCGGGACATTCGTGTCAAGTAGTCGCTCTCATGTCAGAGTTGTCTTGGCGACGCTGAGGCTTGGCCTCCACTTCTCGAGCTCGAAGTTCTGCGTCATTATATGGTGTCGCTGACGCCTCTGATTGGCTGCCCGCGCTCGTAGTTGGGGATCCATATCGCGGCGACGACGCTTCATTTCAGGTTGCCTGACTCTCAGCAAGACATCTTCATGGCGTTGTTGGCGGCTTGACCTCTTTTCAAGGCCTGACCACGTCGAGCGGCGCGCGCGTGTGTGTCTGTGTGCGCCGCGTGCGTGTAACAAACACACATTAATAAGTATGCACTTAGTGGTTGAAGTGCGCACTAGGGGCCGGATTTCGCTATCGCGTTCACTTTTAAAAGCGAAGAAGCTTAAGGGTCCCCAATTGTTCATACATTATTGTCAATTCGACAAATTGTTTTGTGCTTGACAGCACCCCCGCTGCCCCTCCCCTTTCCGATTTGCCATCCGTCACCCGCTGCCTCGGCTTCATGCAACTCCGCCGCCCGGATCAAAAGTTTGACGACCCCTGGTTGAGCTAGCACACGTCCAGTTGTGTCGTCGGTTTGCAGTGTAAAATGTATCATAGCAGTTTGCGTAAGACTTGACCATCATCATTTGCCAATGACTAACCGTAACACCGTCATTCTATCACTGCACCGATCATATGCTTCATCATATGCAGAATTTTGCGCAGAATTTGAGGTAACGTAAACATTAATTGAAGAGAACAAGAATGTAGTTATCTGTGGTGACATAACATTAACATTGCTGATCAACACAGCCAATCCTGCTCTGAATACGTACGCTGTTTTCTTGGTTGCGGCTTTTCGTCAGGAATACGTACTCCAACTAGATATGATTGCAATACATTGATCGATCATATTTTGGTCAGCCTTCCTACCGACGATATTACAGCAGGACTGTTGGATTATGCTATTACGGATCATTACCCGATATTTTTGTGTTTCGGGTCTAAAGGTTCCACCGTATTAGAAATAATAACGTGCGCACTACTTTTGATTCAAAGAAATTTGTAGACACCATTCGAAAGACTAATTGGAGCGAACTCTACCACGAAAAAAACGCCGAAACTGCATTTGAATCTTTCTCAACTAAGATAGAGAATGTATCAGTCAGTCTTCTGAAATCACGGTTAAGCAATGGTTTCGTACGCCTAGGAATCCTTGGATCACTAAGGCACTAATGCATTCTATAATGAAGAAAGATAATCTTCGCAGAAGGTCAAGGCAGAACCGTTCAATCATTCCCTAAAGTGTCGGCTAAAAACTTATTCCAATATTCTGGGAGCTGCTCTGAAGCACGCTAAACGGGAATACTATCAAAATAAGATTAGAATAATTGTGGCAACGCCAGGCAGAAGTGGCAAGTAATTAAAGAATTTCTTAACAACAATGAGCCTCAATCACACCCAGCTGCCATAACTGTTAACGAAAACAGATACACGGATTCTGACTCCATCGCTGAGGTTTTCAGTTCACATTTCAGTGCCCCTGTAGGTACTAATAAAACCACTCAATCGGAACTCACAGTGCCAAGTATTCCACGTACTCCTCTATCTTTCTTTTTGTACCCCACGGCAGCAGATGAAGTTCACGATATTATCTTATCATTAAAGAATACTGGCCAGGGTCGATCAAATTTGCGCTTCCAAAATTAAACTTGTATCGAATGAGCTTTCACCAATTTTAGCCTATTTAATCAATAAGCTTTTCTCTGCTGCTGTGTTTCCTCATAGCCTAAAAGCAGGCAAAATTATCCCGATTTTTAAGAAAGGTGATTGCGAATGCTCTAAAACTATCGCCCAATTTGCATTTTACCTTTCTTTAGTAAGTAATGAAAAACTAATCTGCAACCGCCTAATGAAATACTTATCCGAATTTAACATATTATCTGATGACCAATTTGGCTTCCGTCCAGGTTTTTCGACTGAAGTTGCACTAATTACTTTCACTGATAGAGTGAAATGGCAGTTGATGAAGGCCTACTTTTTGGAGCCGTGTTCATTGATTTTACTAAAGCCTTTGATACAATTAATCACAACATTCTCTTTCATAAACTTGACTGTTACGGCATATCTGGACCACCCTTACAGCTGATTAAAGCTATCTTACTGATAGAACGCAAGTTGTTTAAATAAATGATTCATTCTCATCTCCAAAAATCACTAACGTTGGCGTTCCAAAGGGATCGATCCTGGGACGCCTCCTGTTTTTGTTATTTATAAATGATTTACCACTTCGTTTGAAACACACTAATGCTCTTCTCTATGCTGATGACACTACAATTTTACCGCACATAAGGACTCACTCATACTACAACATTCACTAAACATCGACCTAAATACGTTCATTCATGGTGTGAATCGAATGCATTACGTATCAATCCATCGAAGACTAATTTCATGGTCTTTCATTCCCCACAGTCATTGCCGAACATCTCTTCATTAACGGTGACACTTCATGGACACTTCATTCATACATCTGCTTCCACAAAATTTCTTGGTGTAATATTAGATAAAATAGAAATTCAGTGAGCATGCTCAGTCCTTAACTCAAAAATGTCTTTCGGTATTCATGTGCTTATCAAAACACGGCCTTACTTCTCAACCGAAATCCTTCTTTCCTTATATTACGCATTTATTCCCACCATCTGTCGTACTGCCTATCATCATGGAAAACACGTATTGGTCGCATATAGGTCTCTTGAACGATTACAAAAGCAAGCTTTAAGACTTATCACTTTCACCCATTTTCATCACCATCAGCCCCCATTTTTCGCAGCCTAAGCATTTTGCCTTTGCGTAACTTGTTAGCCCAAAATCCTAATAATCATGTTTCGTGTTTTAATCATCAATTATACATTTCTAGTTTCATCATCAATTATACATTTCTAGTTTTTCTGATGTCACTCTTGTTAATACCAAGAACACAAGGTTTTCAACTAACCGTACTACTTTACCTAAAGTACGTACAAACTATGGTCGAATGACGACAATATTTTCATGTGTAACACTATGGAGCGAGCTACCTTTTGATTTGAAGTCATGCACAATGTATTCATTTTGTAAACGTCTTAAAATTGAATTGTTGAACGATTTGTGACATTATTGTTTTTTTGATTTCTTTGTTTGAATCAAATTGTCATTATTACTTATGTTGCCATACTTTTTTTGCTCGCACACTTTTTTCTATATTCTGCTGCAATTTCGCCACTGTTTGCTGCTTGTTGAACTAATCCTCTGTTAAATTTTTGTTAGGAGCTCCCCTGACAGTTCTTACTTTGGGACCTCTGATTGTTCAATTACAATGCAAAACGAATGTATATCAAAAATGTATATATTTTGAATAAAGTTCAACTTCAACTACGTCTAATGTTTGCCAAATCCATATCGAGAAAGTTATGAGTATTTAGTATTGTCATGCACCCTTATTTCTTTATTTTTATGTGATCGGATTGGCACCAACTGTATGAAACTCGGCAAGTGCACAGTGTATATTGATGACAGCCTATGGCCAGGCCCGTGGCCAGGGGGGGGGGGGCGGGGGGCCCGGCTCTCCTCTTCCGAAATTTTTATGATACATGGTGCTTTACCGAAAATAAATAATGAAAATGGGCATTTTTCTCAAATAGTCAAGTCTTTCAGCAAGTCCCCCCCCCCCCCAAAAAAAAAAAAAAATTCCTTGCTACGGGCCTTCCTATGACGATGATGGTTTGTCGGAGTGTCAAACATCCCATGAAAAGACGTCAATATGGGAGAGGTGAAAAGGCCAAAGATGCTTGCACCATGGCTCAAATGACATTCCGGTGGAACCCTACCGCGACATCATCAACGCCTGGAATATTGCTGGAATTTGTGTCGATGCAGAAGAAGCCGATTTCAAACATTTCAATATGTCGTAACGAACCCGTTAATAATTTTAACACGAACGCGTTTTATGCCAGGATCGACCAGGTACACACGTTACGTATATGACGTTGATAAAATGGACGCCAATGGGTGACAAAGAAAAAACCAAGAAACGGACCCGCCACTGGGAATCGAACCCACGACCTAGCGGCCGCGACGGTAAGTGCCCGACGCTAAACCATCAAAGCTACCTTGGCAGATGCTAGCCGCTTCACCAACGCGCTTATATTTTAAATGCGAATGCATAGTCGGGCTATGTGAGTCGTCCGGCGTTGTCCGCGCGCCTCTCCGCTCACTCCCCTCCTATAGCAACAGCTGCGGGCGCGCGCGCTTATCCTCGCCCCTAGCAACCGGAGCAGGTGGTGCGGGCGGAGTAGCGGAGAGTGAGTGGAGAGGAGGAGCGCGCTCTGGCGTGTACGGGCGCTCGCATCGCGGGAGCTCAGCGGAGATCCCGAGTGTGTGGAGAGAGTGTAGGAGAGGGTAGGTGCAGTGCTCCTTCGCCGCTCCTTTCGCCGCTCCTTCGCCGCTCTCCCTGCGCCACCGCCTGAATGCAGTGCGTTTGAAACGCGTTTGTAGCGTTTGTAGCCATGGTGCTGCCTTGGCACAGCCTCAAAATAGCGCGTTCTAAACGCGTTTGTGCTTCATTGAAGGCGGTGGCAACATCCCTGAGGTGATTACGAACGCACGTAGGAAGCGTTCGTTGAAAGAGGCGCCCAAAAGGGAGACACTTGAGCGCGTCAATGGGCATTCTCTCTCGCGCGGTGCTCTATGTTGGCGGTGTAGGTAGGCGGGGCAGAGCGGGGCGGGGCGGTGCCGCCGTCTGTGCGAGGTGAAAAGAATGAATGCGTCACGATCGACACGTACTAGCGCTTAGTCCGGGATTGCGT
Organism: Rhipicephalus sanguineus; assembly: GCF_013339695.2. NCBI lineage: Eukaryota > Metazoa > Arthropoda > Arachnida > Ixodida > Ixodidae > Rhipicephalus > Rhipicephalus sanguineus. The sequence continues at coordinate 171,101 of NW_023615415.1, forward strand.
GTGATATCGAAGGTCATTGTTAAAGCGTTTCGATACCAGCGAGGGTCAATGGCGGCGTTGGCGTCGCCGGGGCGCCCTAAACGCAGTTACGTTCTTTGAATTTCGCTTCGTGTTGGAGTGCGCCGGCTCATCGGTGTAGTGCAGCTTCCACATGCATCAACGGAATCTCTCCGCCGCCGATTACTTCCATTGCGAGAGCACCGACAACAAAACTGCTGCAATACGCGTTGCAGAAAGGACACGATTTCGACGGGCGAATGTCGTGCCTTGGTGGAGCGAGACAGAGGCCAGCGGGACGCACGTGTGTGCGGCTCAAGCTACGAGTCTCTGCCTCCCGTGTTGCTGAAGCGCAGTGTGGTAGCGTATGCATCAACAGAGGCGTCGGTTACTCATTACTTGAAAACGCACACCGTGCCGTTGCTCCCCTTAATTGACGACGTTTTGATGAAATGCATATCGGGTACCAGTGTTGATTATGAGCTTGTTATGTCATCTTGACGTGGGATGCACGATTCGCTGTGTCCAAAATATGTTCACAACTTCAGCTACCACAACGGTTTAATCATGGTCATAAGCGTTAGTCGTCGCGATGGAGACATGCCACTACGCGTCAACATGGGTGCATCCACGTCAAACGGTGCTATAGCTGCCCAACACGAATGGACATTGTACAAGCTCTCTTAGATCACTACACAATGAGCACTACTTCTGTGAAGACACCTTTTACTTCGCATTATACCAATTCGTATGACCGAGGGATCAGCCACGTCATTTTTTTTTTTGAAGTCCTAAGGCGACACTAAATAGGTCTAGCCAGTTCCACGCCGTGAAAGCCATCGGACAGCGAAGCTGTTGTGTCTTTCGTTCCCTCCCTTCAAGCCTCTTTTTTCTTAATTATTTAACTGCGCTAATACAAAGACAACAAAGAGAAAGGACAGCACGTTGTTGTCCGTGCAGTTAGACCATTACGGAATGAACGTCCACCAACTAGCACAATTCGGTGCTCTTCTTCCGTTTAGCCCAGTTACTTCTAAGCTAAACTGTTATCAAAAGGTCACGGACATGAGCACTGACTCACGCATTATATCTCGCCGTTACTTCGCGGTAAGGCGACATGTAGCACGAAAACCGCTTTGCTCCCTGGAGTGGTCGTATTCTTTAGGCTAGCGCTTTGCAGAGTTACGCACGATCGCATCCAAAAGAAGGAAGGAAGGAAGGAAAGAGTTAGCTGCAAGCCTTACGTCCTAAAACATTCCAGTTCGTTCCTGTCGCATTCATTGCTTCGCCTTTGCGGTTAACGGATTTTTCTTATTTAAGCTTAGCCAGTTCTGTGGTTACAGTCACTGGCTCTGGTCGGCGTGGGTTAGCCCTTTCTGCTAAGTTTTATGTGGTCACCCTCAGCCTACCTTCTGCCATTTCAGGGTCAACTGCTCCCCTCTCAATCCACTGTGTGAATTCCGTGAGCTTTATCACGCGGGCCCCCTTTTCAGACCACTCTTTGAATCGCTCGACATGCGTAAGCTTCATCGCACGGCCTTGTTTGCCTTCTTCCTCTCATCCTATTCTCCACCCTGGTTTTGCGAACCTTCTTCGTCGCGACTATGCCAGTAATGCCGACGACACAGGGTCCGCATAAACGGCTTCATTGTAAGAGTAACCAGTTGGCGGTGAAATTCACTAATATCCGTTGTTGAAAAGTGCGCGTCATGTAATGCGAGGAGGAAGAGGTATATTATTGTGCACTTGCGTTATCTTGTTAAATTACTAGGGCTGCGGAGAGCCACCGTTAGCCGGCGCTTTGCTGACAGCGTATGTCGGCGAATGCTCTCATGAGTAATGTCGCATGCTCTTACTCACAACCATTTCTGAGTGCATGAAAAATAGGTTCGTCAAGGGTGAAGAAATTCATCGGCTTTATTGAAATATCGCTAGGTATCGGTTAGCTGTAAGCGTCGCACCCGTACTTTCAATGTGCTGCACTATGATATCAAGCACTAGTGCTTTGGGTGCACTTCAAGCTTTGGGTGCACTTTGAGAGATTTCTATTGGTGAAAATTTTGTGTAGAGATGACAAATATAGCACGCCTCATAAATATTGTGGTTGGCGCCCGTAAGACTCAAAAATTTATTATTACATGATCACGGAAATTTAAAAGAATTACGCGCTACGTTATAGTCATTGCAATGGAACTTTAGCAGAGACAATGTATTTCCGCTTTGACGGAGAATTTGTCTGTGAAGGAGACGACTTTAAATAGACGTCCCCCTTTAAATAGACGCAAGCACCTGTTTGTTTCGTTTTTTTTGCACTGTCTGCTAGAAAAAGCACTGCAGTGAATTCTTATGAGAGTTCATATTAACGTGATAGCGTTACAGAGCTCGTTTCGCAGAAATTTCAGTGACAGCGTCAGTGACGGCGAATGTTGTGTTAGCGAAAAATCATCTTGCCCGTGGCCGAAAAATTGAGAGATATGCAAATAAAATAGCTAATAAATATCTTCGGTTCTAGTGAGAATTGCACCCACGCAGTCTACGTGGCAGGCAGGTGTTCTACCGCAGAGCCACACTACTGCTTGAAACTGTTGCGGGAGAAAGCACTATAAGGATGTCATATAGTGGGAGGAGTCTCCTTAACGCGTTTATATTGCGAGGCAGAAGCGCAGAATCGTGCTAGGCGGAAAACATGTGAATTGCGCAACTACGGCGCACTTTGAAGGCCCACTCATTACGAAGCGCTCAGACATATTAAATCGCCATCATAAGAAAAAGCATACACAAAGCGAGAAGCATTGTAGGTTCGCGTGTTGCCCTTACGGGCACGTAGTGGGCCCTTCGCTGATGCGCAAAAGAAAGAATTATGGCCTAGTGGGCACCTAAAAGCCGTACTTGCTGTAGGCATTTCAGGATAGTTTGAAATGGTCATTGTTACGCGCATATTCAGTTTCCTTAAGGCACCACTGAGGCATGCGCCGAGAACCGAAGCTAGGCATGCTATTGTGAAAGCGATGCGCACGGGGCCCGGTTAGGCTATCGCGTTCTACTCTTGTATGCGAAGCTCTAGCGTGCTCCAAGTTCTTCTCAGTGAGGGAAAACAATTCAAATGGCGCCTTCGAAACAACGCAAGGGAAAAGACCGAGGCCGAGCATTGAACGATGGTATGCTTGAGCACTTCAGCTGACTTGGCTAATTTTTTTACACGATTATGCGGCACGCGCCTTCATGGTGTCTGACGTAAAAGATCAGCCGTATTTACTACGTCCCGATGAGCTCGTAGCCTTTAATGGTGATAAATTTCTCAAAAGGGCTCGGTCTAAAAAACACGTGTGCCGTAAGTCTTGAGGTTAGGTTCCTTCAGCCGTGGCAAAGTATGTTGCCCTTATCTTGAAGTTTGTCTCAGTAGATAACGGTTTCATTGTGTCTGTATACTTTACAGCGAAGGCTGTAATGAGGTCACTACAACCGCCGTTTTTGGTGCCGTGGGTGTCCTAATAGCAATCGAGCGCAATGCAAAAAAAAAAATCCGGGATGGATTGTGGTTTCAGTTTCAGTGGAGTACCACCACAAAGCTCCTCGGTGCTTGGAACTTCCTCACAGAAACAACTTATACTGGCGTCACTGCGGGCAGGGAGTCACGTCAAGAGATGTAATTATGCTCGGAACCCTGAGCATAAAAAAATCTCCCTGCAATTACCATCAATGTAAAAAAAAGCTAGTTTCATGCATTACACATGCTTGGACGATAGGTATGATTTTGTTTGTGTATATTTGTAGGTCTCTGCAGCTACTAGGTGAAACTCGGAGTGCTTCTCAGCAATCACCTGCGTGTATCATTTGTTAGACGCGACCAGAGAGGAGCGCCTATTTTCAATGTCGCGCATATTCGCCTGTCGACTTCCTGGAGAAATCGGGGACCTTTTGGATTCACCTTGATGGAATAAATGCTGACGGTGGCTTTCAGCACAAGGAGGGCGCGGCAGTTATAGAAATCGCAAAATGCATTAGCAAACCTGTTGACCATACTTGCGGAAGCCGCCGGAAGTATACGCGAGTTCCTTCATGCAAGCTCTTCTAACGCTGTATTAGAGGCGCAGCTGGAACGAATTCATCGGACTAAAAATGCGTTGCGAGGACGACAATGGGTGCAGTACAATGAGAAGGTGCATGAGGTGAAGCTGGGTACGAACATGCCACCATTTTTAGTATCGTCCTAGGAATCAGACCTTCCAGATACTCATGACAGCCACAGTGATCAGCTTGAAAGCATCACGTTTGTTGAGCCACCTGAAGATGTCCCGCATTATACTGACATGACCGAAGATGAACCTCAGTCCCAATTTTCAGGAAGCCATGAAACGGCTCATCAAAAACCGACAAACGACATTTGAAGTCTCTAGCGCAAGAGGCAGAAGCCGCCGTAGAAGCCGTAGCATCGCGGTACAGAGTGCGTGTATTGATTCTCTACCTTCGTGACGAACGGGATCGTTGTCACGGGATCGAGTACAAAACGGAAGGACCCGCCAATGTTTACTTGAACGTAAAGAAGCCGTTCCTTGCGAAATGTACGGACTCAGCTAAACTGCTGGAATTGGACCGATATCGCAGGAGACAAACTGTCGTTCTCATGGACAAACACCTTGTCAGCAAGACCTTCTGGAAGGAAATGGCAGCACTTTTCTCGGTGCCGTCATGGGGTTTCATTCAGGAAGTCCAAGAATCACTTGAGAGTAGACCTGAAATACAGAGAACTCCACGTGCTCCCGGGGCATACCTATCGCTCTCTGAAGAGCTCCGCTTCATAATCCTCGACGAAGGAAAGTACCAGACAGCAGAACTGATTCATCAACAGATAATGGTCAAACTTGGAGCCGACGGGTACAGAGTGAGTCGCTCGGTGTCTTGGACAACCATTGTATTTGTAATTATTAGACAGAAGTCAAAGGGGCTTCAGGATCCGGTTCTGCACAGAACACTCCTTGTGGCCCAGAATGAAGAGGCATACTTTGCCATTCCTAAAACCTGCGGTCCACTCTTCAATGAAATAAATCAGGTTGCCGAGGGAGGTGGGCTGGAAGGTGATGGGTGGTTTTTTCATCTTCCACTTTGCCTCGGGGGAGACCTCAACTTTCTGTTGTTGGTATTTGGATTGAAAAGCGCCTCATCCAACTTCGGCTGCCCATTTTGCTTAGCCACAAGCATGAATGGTCAGATCAGTCTCGATGCGGGGCCTACTTTAATGGGGTGGCGTTAGTGAGAACACAAGACAGCCTCCGCACGCATGCCGAAAACCTGATGTTTGGAGTGCAGTATGTGCCTCTTATCCGCATCGAGCCCAATCTAACCTTCCTGGACACAATGCGCATGCGTGCACACATGCTAGATCGTTTCCTGGACAACGTTCTTTAAGAATTTGAAGATATGGACACCAAAGAAGGTGTCCTCACTGGCGTCCCAGCCACTAGTCATGTAGACGAGTTCGTTCAGCTTGTGCGAAAGTGTGGCGTCCAGCGTCACGTTTGAAAATAAGCATCTCACAAAGGCCGGCCGTACGTTCATAGCCCAGACCAGAAAAGAATCGAAAACTTTACTGTCCGAGCTTCCAGAGGAAATGAAGTACCTTTTGCACGTCGACACTCGGGACGACGTAATTTTGCTGTAGGTAATGCTGCGGTCAGTTTTGGAGACATTGGGCAGGGAAAAGCAGGTGCACAAATGCACACTCATTTGAAAACCTTTTGTGAGACATTCGTACGACTCAGCAATAAAAGGGTATGGTCGATAAAGGTTCCCTCCATACAAGGACATTTTGTGCCACCAATTAACGCAGAAACACATGGAAGCGGACGACCTTGGCAAGTTTTCGAGTCAGGGTCTTGAGAAGAAAAACGACATACTGAAGTGTTTGTACTATGCACGTTCAAACAAGTAGGACCCTGCTGCAGACGCTGTGAGGCTGTGTAAAAGGCTTGAAGACTCGAACCGCGAGCGAACTAAGCGGCCATACAACAATGCTGACACATAATACCGGCACGAGGGTGGCATCGTCGAGTGCAGGAAACGGCGTCAGCGCATCAGTGTCGCACCAAGTACAAAGACGCCAGATTTGACTAAGTTTGAGAACATGTCACCTAGGGAGCTGAGAACTGAACTCGCAGCTCTAGGCGTACAGACAACTTCAAAAAGTTTTAAAAGGTTCCGCATGATGGCGTCTTTAGATGCCAAAGGGAAAGAGAGCCAGTAGGTTGCTGAAAAAAGGTAATGAACCACTTTCCCAAGTCATCGTGGAATGACTGCAGTATCGAAGATATTGCCTCATAAACCGATGTTCGCAAATTTTAGTCAAATCCGTCAAAAACGAGCAGAGTTACAAGGATTTACAGCCTGCTTTACACGCTTTCTCTCTTCGCGCTTTCTCTCTTCTTTTCTCCCAACGAGCATGCTGGAAGCTACACAGGGAGAGATGGCAAATTGTGAAGGAGTTACGTCAGCAAGCGTGATGACCTTTTAGCGCGCGTGATCGATGCGATCATTCTCTCCATTTTGGATTCATATGCACGAGTGTGGCTCACTGTGTAATTCTAGCAGACTATAGAGTTCCGGCGTGGGCGCATGCCGGCAACTCCTGGCAGGAAGCGCATCTCATCCAAACGCTGCTCTTGATTCACGTCGGCATGCTACGGCTGCTCGATGTCGAACGCCGGCCGCTCCGATGCGAGTGACCACAGGCCTGTGCATGAGAATAGGGAGCTTGAGGAACGGGAGCTCGGCTTGGGTTTAAGCTTCACGGTACAGTTTTACTACTGGGAACAGGCTTGCCAATGGTGGCTACTTTTCGCCAAATTGGCGAATTTGAGAGGCCCGTAGAGGCCTCTCAAATCTGTGTTTTTCTTGATTTTAAACCCACGAGTAGAATATGCACATTACGCGTCTTTCGGTATGTCCGTCTTATACCTCATGCGCATCCTCATTTCATCTAGATGCAGGAGGTAGAGGAACGTCCCCCAGCGACATTCTAGCAAAATGTAAGTCAGCCGGCTGCCTTGCAAACCTCGATAGGTAGTGTTGACTATAAGTTTGTGGCTTTAGGTGCTTTAAGCTCCTCTAAAGTTTCGCTTCTGAAGAGCCTACACGACGGGTTGACCGCGTGTTCCGACAATTTGTTCCGCCAAAGCACCAACAGTTCTGGATAGCTTGGCGACCTATTCATTGTTGAAAGTACCCCAATGCAGCTCGTAAAGACGTTTGGAATATCGAAGAGTACGCGGATATTTGTGAGTAAGTGAGTAAAAACTTTATTAAACAAGGTCCGGCGTCATTGAGGGGGGGGGCTACAAGGCACCCCGGCTAGGTGACGGCCTCGAGTCCTTGGAGCCGGGCGGCATCATGGGCGTGCCGGATGGACACAGTTGATCGGCATCTGCGCAGCGTCACATTATTGGCATTTCATTGTTCTCGGTGAGCGTGTGGAATGAAAACAATTGCATGTAACATTTACATTGTCTACCTGTCATTAATAATCACGGATTGACGCGTGTAGATATAAGGACTATAAGAAAGGGCCGGTGGCGTCCGGTATCTATTAGTTCACACTGAAAAGGTGTAAGACCCCTAATGATTGGTTCTGTCAGAATTATGGCGTATTACCTCCAATAACCTTTTATCCTTTAATCATATGAGGGTAACGTAAAGCTGTCTACAAACAACACTTTCACGGCACGCCCAAAGTTTACACACTTTACCTTGAAATGAGCAGACAGGGGATGGAAGATATCAATAGCGTTTCATTCATTCAAACCTTGCGCCACCAAGCACATTTCCGTCTAGTCGGAGAAGCAGCACCAGCACTTCTGGTGAAGCGGGCGACACGACTGGAATGAGAAATCGTCGCTATAATTTAAGGGCTTGGATGGTACTGCATTCTAGGGCGGATACGGGAATGGACGCTGTATTACGAGGTATGCGCACATATCTAGAATGGCGACCTTTTTCTGCGAAATTTTCAAAAGGAATGGCAACTTTTGGCGACTTCTTGCTCTTCGGTTTGGGGACATCTACGCGAAAGTCAGTGGCAACCCCGACAGGAAGACTGCAGAAAACGACAAGACTACACAGGCTGCGTCTGGATTGACACTCCAGCTGACAGCCTCCCTTCACAGCCGCGATCGATGCGTAGGCGTGGTTGTGGTCAAAATTGATATCCGCAGCCAGTCTCAGTGTGATCTCGTAGTCCTTTGTAAATGCAGAGTATATTGCAAACTGTGGGCAGGGCCTGCCAAAGGCTGCCGCTACGTCCCACGTCCCACACACCTGAAGCCATATCGAGCCTGTTTTACTATTTTCATTCACGATGTCTTCTAAAGCGCCATTTCGGACGACGGCCTCATCATGACTCGCAAGAACTGCCTCCGCAGTCGTGACAGTGCGTCGTTTTGCATTTTCTGCCACTGTATTTTCCTTTGGCTAGTTTGATACTAGACGTTGTGAACAAGTTACCAAATGGCAAGTTGGGCTAGTTGGTCCCATATTCACTTTCCGGAGAAAAACAACGTGCAAAAAAATGCCCGCAAAAAATAGAGGTTCGACACAGAGCGTTGCTGTCATCACAAAATTATTGTACTCAAGGTTAACGTATTCGATGGCTGAAGTGCGCACGTGAAACTCATGTTGCAAAGGAGGCTAAGCAAAGGATAGGGACGAAGGCGGAAAACACAAGATTAGACAACATTAAGCAATGAACAAGTATCAGGCACGAGCGCGCGTGGCGCAATGACGAAGTGACGTAACAGTTTGGTTGTACTAAACATCGAAGCATTGCACTCAAGCATATTCGCGAGCGGCCGAGAACGTCAAACGTGGTTCGCACTTGGTAGAACGCACAAGTATGACAGGCACGCTGCCGAAAAGAACGAGTGTTGCAAAGCCAAGCTGGACGATGCAAAAGTACAAGTGCCACGGAGCCAAGGACAGCCTAACCAGACAATCAGCTGACACCAAATCACCCATTGAGTCACTGAGGCCTAGTGTCTTTCCAGGACATACGCGAAATTTTGATAGGTCGGGAAGAAATGCTTTCGCACTAAAAAGAACCGAAAAGCCACCGAAATGCGGTGTGACCACTCGGAGAAAACCGTAAAAATCCAAAAAAAAACAGTCAGAAACGAAGGCCATCAGGAGAGCTTAACAAAAAAATGAAGCGCGTTTTAAGGAGCGAAAAAGATGCAGAAGGGAGAGAGAGGTGCAGCAAGGTACTGAAGACAAGCCATATGTATAGGGTTTCAGGCCCAAGCGCGCAAGACTTGGACTAAATCTAGAGTGCCCAGCTAGGGTCGAGCAGACGCTTTCCTCGGTGGAGACAGTGCGTAACTGACCTGCGAGCCATCTACATCGGCGCTCGCGAGTTCGCGTAACCGTTCGCAAAGCGAAAGCGGTTGGACCACGGCCTCGAGCTTTTCAGCTTTCCGGCCCCGATGCGCTCGTCATCAATATCACCTTTTGCTGCATCTCCGCAGCCGCCTACGCTCTACCAACGTTACACTTCGGCTGCGTTGCATCTACCTGACTTCGGGCTGACTGTGGTATGGCCCAAAAACCAGACTGTGCTCAGTGTCGCTCTGCTTATCACTTCGCCTATCCTTACTCATGTCGTTTAAGACAGACGTCAGCATGCATATTTCAATACGTAGCCTCAATGTATAGCGTGTTGTTTATAGTAGCTCTCGCTATTGTTTCCTGTGTTGTTTGAGTGTCGTTTCATTTTTGTGAACTAAATGTTCCTTGTGATGAGTGCTAACGGATTCGTCTTCACTTCGAGAGAGAGAGAGAAATGTTTTAATGAAAAGCTGGAGATGTTTGCCTGGCTATTCGCCTTACATGCTACTCCAGGTGCTCCAGGGTGATGATTATGATATATACATTGATAACCACACAAAGATACATAGACTACACTGTTTACAAAGTTTCGGTCAGGCTTGTGGCCCGCAAGAAAGTCAGCAGCGCTTTCGTTGAGCGTAACGCACAGGTGCTGTTTTGTCATGGGCCCAGAATGTGCCGCAGTTCTAAACACGAGTCCTCTTGAAGGTGCAAAGCCGCCTTCAGAGACCGTCTTTCTGTTGCGTATCGCCTGCATTCGCAGAGAACGTGTTTCAGGTCTTCTAGGACGTTACATTGAACGCACAACGGTGAGTCCGACAACTTGATTTTGTTCTTGAAGTAATGAGTGTAGGCGACGTTTAGTCTGATGCAGCGCAAGCGTGTTTCTTCTTGTCTGTTGAGGTCGCGCGGCATATCGAAGGCACACGATGGATCAATTTTGTAAAGAGGCCCATACTGGTGACTGGCATCTGTCCAGAGGAATCGCTGGAAGCGCCAAGCAGCATGCCGATACAAGTATCGTCACGTCTTTTCTCGAGAAAGGTATTTCAACCATTTCTCTCGAGGCGTCATGTCCAGCTTTGGCAGCGTTATCAGCCTGGACGTTGCCTTGTATTCCGCAGTGAGCAGGTGTCCACTGTAGAACAATGCGGTGATTCAATTCGCAGGCTTTATTGGATAGGCGTTTGATGTCCATTACGATCTGTTCCTGCGTGCTTGGGGACTTCAGAGACTGCAGCGCCGATCTTGAGTCGGTGAAGATGACCCATGACTCGGCTGTCTGGTCTACGATGAAATTAAAAGCAGCCCGTAGTGCGGACAGTTCGGTGGCTGTAGATGAAGTACGGTGACTGAGAGTGATAGAAATGGTGACATTGGCAGACGGAATCCATACCCCAATGGCAGATGACGTAGGCGTGACAGAGCCGTCAGTGTAAATATGACGGTGAGCCTTGTAGCTGTTTTCCATGTGCTGTAGAGTGAAATATGTTAGGGCTGGTCTGGCTGTGCGCCTCTTGCTACTGAACCCAGGCACGAAAGTGACTATTGACCCCGAAGAAATTTTTCACGATGGCTCCGCAGGCTTTGATGCGCTTTGATAATGCAGCGGGAGTAAGCTCCGTACCACAGGACCGCTGTCTGAAGCAAGCGGGTGACCTGGCACTCTGGTGGCATAGCGCAAGTGGACGCGAAGAAACTCCTGCTGCAGGAGCACTGGAGCTGATAGGCGTCTGTTTTCGGCAAGGGTTCCGATAGTTGATGTATTTTTGGTAGGCCAAGGCACACCCTCAGGGCTTTTGCTTGAGCTCCAGTGAGTGCTTGTATGTTGGTTTGGGAAATTCCATGTAGCGCAGGAAGGCTGTATCGCAGAAGACCTTCGCAGAGAGCCGTGTACATTCGCAGCAGGGCGTTTACGAAGCAGCCCCCGGCGTTGCTTGATAACAAGCGGAAGATGCTCGCGTATGACCTAATTTTTCCTTTAATAATCGAACGTGGGGCGTCCACGTCATTAGCCTGTCGATTGTCACTCCCAGAAACTTCGGTCATCTAGGCATACATCTTAGCATCACGCCTGAACGAACATACACCTGGAACTGTATTTATAATCTCAGGCGCTTACAGTGTGTTACGTGAAGTGCTCTGTGCATTGGCACTTTTGAATTATTCTCATTTTGCGCGCACATTCTGCCTCATCATAATGACCTTTAGCTTTTTCACTTTCTTTCTCTCTGACGATGTGCTACATAGACTTGCGCAGCATTCCCATTAAGGGTGACCAAGTCTCCCAGCAGTTGGTCGAGTTGGAAAGAAAACAAGTTTCGCGGTTGATTCAAAAACGAAACTGAAGCGATGACGTGTTTCCTCCATCGCCTTGCCTTTGGTCTCAGGCTTTACTGGGGTGAAGATTGGGAGTAAACAGCTCTTGAAATGCATAATCGGTAATCCTTCGCGGCCATTATCATCAAAAACCTACATGGCTATCCCCATGCTCTTGAGTTTTAAGAACGGTAAGTGTGTACTACAAAGCACGAAACAAAGAAGCCACACTAACTCAGACAAAGCTATTTTACCTTTCTTAAGAATGGGCTACCAACGTGCCCGGATTGGTACTTTGGCGAACTTGTACTTCAAACAGTGACGGGAAATATTTGACTAAGTGAATTTACGGGGCAAACTTGGCGCCCACCTCGAATGAATAGAGCGGGGAAGGAGAGGTGGCTAGCGCCTGCCCTCCTCGTGGGCATGCCTATGTTCTCTAACAACAACACGGCATTGTACAGCAAAATAACAACGCAACAGTGCATGTCACAGTGACAAGTGTTAAGATTGCTTACCGTAGAGTTAGCTACTGGTACGCGAAACAAACAGGGCCTTGGATGGAGGCGAGTGAACTGAGAAGGCCATTTCAGTGTAGCAGTGATGGCGATATAGTAGCACTAGGTCGTTAAGAAACCGAAGGCATGGTGTCCGCTAGGAAAGTCGATATCTAGTGCACTGGTTCTCTCGTCTGTGGAATGCGCACACGGCGCACGCGATTAGTGAGGATAGCACGTGATTCGCGGTAGGAAGGTTAAATAAATTGTCTTCCCATGACCGACATCATATGCGAAGGCGTCGAGCCTGCGCAGTACGGCGTGCTTGTAAAGAACGTGTGATGTGCTTGTGAAGAGCTTGTGTATGAAGAAACTTTCGTGTTGCCCTTGTGCGCACACACAGCATGCTCGTACATTGAATTATTACGCGAATGTGAACTGCAAAAAACTCCCAGGGTCCCTCATGCACTCACCTAAGACGACTGGAAGTCGAAAGCCATCTTTTACTTCTCAGTCGCTTTATTTTTCCAGCCCCGCAACCCTCCGAACGTTTTCTGCACCTTACGCGGTTTCCCACTGCCTGCAGAATCGGAGGCACCTTACATTGTTTTGCACTGCTTCCATGCTCGGCGTAACGTTGACCAAGCTACGATGTGATGTGATGACGTCAGCATGTAACGTCACGTGACATCACTATGGTGTCACGATGACGTCATAAATTTTGGCGAGCTGTTACATCGTATGGTGGCATCATCACGGGATGATTATCTGCATCAATCGTGTTGAGGGTGGTCAATTTTCGCGTTTGATGAGGCACTCAAGGCTTTCTAATCAGTATATAAGGCCTCTAGGGTTAGACATACTTATAAAACTCTTGATTGCATTTCTTTCGCTGTCAGTACCTCACCTAGTGGTCTAGTGGCTGTCGTACTCAAATACTGATCCGAAGGTCGTGGGATCGAATGCCCGTCGTGGCCGCCGCATTTCGGTTGAGACGCGAAATACTTGTGGCCCGTGTTTGTGACCGTGTTTGTGAAATGCTTCTGACCTCCCTCATAATCATATCTTGGTTGCGGGACGTCAAACCGCAACAATTCTATTTCAAACACGAAAATTCACCATTGGCGTCCCGCATTCGGCGGCGTGAGAAGAAGGGTTACAAAAAGTCATCACATGATGGCTTCGCCATGTGCTGTCCTCGTAATGTGACGTCACATGATCACGCCATCGTACGATATCGTAGCTTTGCGCTGCCTCCGTGATCGGCCCGCCAATCAGTTAGGCAGTGTAAAAACAGGTAAGATGCAGAAAGCTTGCAATGCCTTCGATCTTGGACGCACTGCAAAGCCACGTTAGGTGCAGAAAGCTTTCGGAGTTGGGCGGATGAGGATCAATGCATTGACTGACGACATAGAAGGCGGCTCTCACCTTCGAGTCGTCTCGGGCGAATACATACGGGACCCTGAGGGTGTTTTGTACAGGGCATTCAAAGACAGGCACGCAAATGAAAGACGTAGTTATGTGAGAGGTCACGAAGCGAATTCGCTCTATGCAGCCCAACGATCAAAATTTTCATAGCCCTGGGCTTCAGATCCAGCTTTCACGGATATCAGCGTTTAGTTAGCCTGTCTTACATCACCTAGCACATGGCTTTTATTTTTTTAATCTCGCGCGCCGTCGGGAGTTGCGTCGTGACAAGAAAAGAAAAGAAACAAAAGAAAAAAATTCGGAACATCCCACGTACCATGGGAATCGGTGTTATGCGAAGCATGCGGAGGGAAGGTGACTGTGGTGTATTTCTTGAATGACCGAAACGTCATAAAATAACGCTGAAGATATGCACAGTACGCACGGATTCAAATCAATTTTTTTGTATAAGGACTGGCATGCGCAATTTCCCGAGGTAATTACGTCATGTCGCGACGAATCTGGTCTCTGAAGATGTTGGCTCCGATCTACGCATTCGAATGGAAACTGCGCCAATATCACCCGAACTGAACACGGCGGAGGGCAAAGTATGTGCGTTATTTAGACCTAAATTGTCCTGTTTCAATACGTGAGCACTGTACACATGCTGTACGCACAAACATATGTTGAAAAGTGGCATATGTTTTACACAGCCAGTTGTTTACAGTTGCGTAGCGGTGCCAACCGCAACGTGGGTATTAACAACACCAGAAGCGGTAAGCTGATACGCAGCGCATCGGCTTGCGAGAATAGCAGCCCTGGACAGTGCTACCTCGACCAACTTCAGTGGATGGCGCTTAACTACAATTGCCGGTAACCCGAAGTGACGCCTGTACCATAGGAGTACATATGTCATGTTTCTAAAATCAGATAACCAACACTGCAACCACTACGGACGTTTCACGAACATTGCGCCAGGCACAGGGTGTTTTTCCAAAGCAGTTTCGATACCTGGCGTGGCTCTGTGGTAGAATACTTGATTACCACGCAGAATGCTTGGGTTCGATTCCCGCTGAGACATTGATATTTAATCTTTGTATTCGTGGGGTCAACACTGCCGATGTCAGTTTTTCTTAACGCTCTCGCATTTAAAATAGCACACTCACCTGTGGCGCAAACTCCTACACCGCGGCTCGGGGTATGCCGGCATACGGTGTATACGGGTTCCTCGTTTGTGAGCCATGTAAACCAGATCAATTTAGGCCGCTTTAGATGTACTATTATGCGAAATTAACATAATTGTGATATCGTTTCTCATTGTTGAGTTATAGAGTTCAAACTTGACGGTTGTGTTTGACTTTTCACAAGTACTGACGTTCACGGCGAAATGTTTTGGCAAATGCGCAGAACAAAAGGCAACGTGGGGTATTTTCACGATGTTTACCATAAAGGAAGAAGTTTTCCGGAATAAACCATATTCAGACTAACATCGCAGCGGCGGGTGTCTTTTGCATGAAGCTGTGGCTTAAAGGAAAAATCGAAGTTAACAAAATCCCGGAAACGGGTGGTATATCGGATACACTTAACCTGTGGAAGTATGTACTGTGGCGGTCAAAATTTTGCGGACCACGGGAGCGCGTGGCAGACAGCACCGAGGCGCCTTCTCACGGCTGCTTGCGAAGCTCTAGAGCGCGCACTGCGCACGCGCATCCTTGTTTACCTGCCGGCCTGATCGTTCGCTCGCTCCAAGTGCGCGCGCACCAGGACGCCAGAGAAAGTGCAAGGTGCCGCTACTGCAGTCACCGCGGAAGCCGCGAGTGATCTGCCTAAAAGACAACTCTTCTACTTGGCGAAAACTTCGTCCTGGTCTTGAGAAATTTTTCGTCAGCTTTCAAGATTTTTTCTTCATTTTTTAAACCCATGTGGATTTTTCTTGTAGGTTTGTGCTACAAACCGGTCGATGCCAAGTTTTTTTCTTTTATAGCGCATATCAACGGGCGCATGATAGTTGCACAGAGCACCACAAGAAAAAAGAAAAAATTGCAGCATGCATGAGTTCCGCGAATGGAAGCTGCTTATATATGTCTTATCACACTTGTCGATTTGAGACAAACTGACGCAAAGCGTATTTTCCACGCTGCGAAGCGTCTGGGAACAAAGCGCAGAGTGCAGCGCGCACCGAGCACTGCCAGTACAAGTTACATATTTTCGTCACGATATCACCGCTCGGTGCTTCCGTGGCGACTGCAGAAGCGGCACCCTCCGATTCCTCTGGCTTTCCGGCACGCGCGCACTTGAAGCGAGAGAACGAGCAGGCCGGCAGGTAAACAAGGATGCGCGTGCGCAGTGCGCGCTCTAGAGCTTCGCAAGCAGCCGTGAGAAGGCGCCTCGGTGCTGTCTGCCATGCGCTCCCGTGGTCCGCAAAATTTTGACCGACACTGAACATAGGACAGACTGGCCGCTGTATCAACACACGGCTTAAATAGCATGCTAACTCACTGGCGAAAGAAACATTTTCACACTTGTCTGATCATTGTAAATCATGCCATTGTGAACCCGTTTTTCATGATACAGATATCTTGTTTGCAGATAAAGACAAACCAACACGTGAAGTTACGGAAGCCTTCTATATCAATAGGTGTGCAAAGAAATGCATTAGTCATCGTCCGGTGGCTCTAACAGATAAGGAGTCACAGATAAGGAGATAAGTGTGTCACATGACTTGCGCCGCACATGCTCTATGCTGGTTTTGGGGTATTCATACTATCTTCCCTTTCAAAAATAAATAGTTGAGAGTTAGCGCTCGTGTGTCGCTTTCTTATCCTTGTCTTTTGTGCGCGCTAAGAAAGTTTAAATTTGAATACATACCATCTTGCCCAGTTATCTGTCTTACTACCATACCTATAGTTATGGCGCTCTAGTTTTCTAGTGGTTATCAATAACGAACGTTTTGCACCAGTGGATAAGTAGAATTTTTAAGTCAATGCAGGTTTATGTCTTCTACGCATACAGGATGCGTCACAAAAAAATGTCATATGAGCGTTGTTGCTGCTGTAGATCTGTCCTGTGATCCGTTATTGCGTAACTGTCTTTCACGGGCACGGTAAGACTCCACACCGGTATTTGTGCCATCGTGCGAAGGCTTCTTATTGAAGTAGTTCTGATGAGGTGGAGACCCGCTAGCTGGCCGGCAAGGTGAGCGGCGACTCCCAGCAATTACAAAAATGACAAGCAAGAACCGCCGTCAGTGAAAGGTGTAAAGAGCCGGCGTGTTAAACAGCTAATACAAACACCAATAAGTTGCTTCAGAATGAAACTAATGTACTTAGAGCAAGAAGGAAAAAAACTTTTCGGATGGCGACAGACATTTCATTCACATGAAATAAAATTGGTCACAAGGAAGACATTTTTAAGCAAAGATTTTGTGCGTACACGTTTGCTGCTACATCATATGGATCCATAATAAATGTGCGAATGAATCGACGTATCTTAAGATACAATTGGCAAGTATCGTATCGGATACGATTATTGCGGTGGTATCTTGTATCTGTATCTCAAGTACTTCTTGCCTAAGTATCTTGTATGGTATCGCGATACAATTTCAAATTATCTTTGCCCAGCCCTGCGCACCTGTAAATTATTATATAGGAGCCTGTACAATGTCTACTGGTGTTGTACAATGTCTACTGGCACCCACGATGGTGCCTTGCGGCTCATCTCTATCCGTACGACAAACATCAATGATCCTGATTAAACCTTTGTGGCATTCGTTCTAAAAGTCAGGACTTGCAAACACGGACGCAAGAAAGGAGGCAAGACGCCACAAACACCGGCGTTTGTGCTGTTTCGACTTCTTTCTTGTGTCCGTGTTTTCACGCCCAGTCTTTTAGAAATAATACTTGCCAACTAGCTCTGATTTCTGGTATTCCAATCTTTGTCGTTGCTGTAGAAGTTAACATACACCTGGACAGAGAATATGATGAAGCCCGAGCAAAGATGGCATGAACATGAAAGTAATAAACAGTGGTACTCGATATGCACTCTTTCAAAGCGTGGTCATTGCAGGAGAGAAACGGTAACGTGTGCGCTCACCAGTAATGGGGTACCTAAGCCTGCGTTTATGCGTAGAATGATGCATACAGTAGCACAGAGCGCTTTAGGAACACGACAGGCACAGTACGTAGCTTGAGCCGTGACCGCGCAAACGCGTTCCTCTTCCTGCCGGTGTGTGTCTAGCAGCACCAAAGCGGTCACTTGCGCCACATTCAGCTTTCGAGGTCGATGCGTTTCTGCGGCGTTATTGGAGGAGTTTTATTATTCGCTACCATCGCATTCCAGGCATTAGGCCCCGGAAAAACATGGTTGGTGCAAGTGGAAGTTTCACTACTATGGCGACTGATGAAGCGCTCACTGTAGGCGCTCGTTAGAGCATGATGCAGAACTTCACTTAACCGATCCTATACGGTGACACCGTATAGGAGTCACCGCCCTGTGACAGGGAGGAGGCTTGAGAGATAAAAAGTCACAGTTTCGCCGCAAGGCCGAAGCAATGAATGCGATAGCAAGAAACTAATGCTATATGAAGTGAGGCTCGCCAATGGATACTCTCAGTTTGAACAGCGCTCCTGTTGCAAAGGCGGCCAAAGCAGCGAAGGAAACTAGCGTGCTTCAAGTGTCGAGCTGTGACACTTGATAGTTCGCGCTCATCTTCTGTTTCTTCGTTTAGCGGCGTCCCTTGAGCTCGAGTGGCTTTCGTACGCTCCGTAACATGAGCGCGGACATCACGGTCAAAGCGTGAAACATCCCTCTTTCCCCCAGCACAAGAAGAAGGGAGCGAGCTTGCCGACGACTTTTAAATGCGCCTGTCGCGGTCCTAACGCCATCTCGCTAGTAATGAAGAAACGCTTATAAGCGCAGCCGTCTCTGAGTCCGTCCAGCGGTAAAGGGTGTGTATATAACGCTCGCCGTTACCTACAAGGAGGATCTGCGTTTCGTGGCGTAGTGGCTAGCGCCACTCGCTGCGGAGGAAGCGGTCCCTGGTTCGATTCCGCGCTTCGGAAGCATTTTTCTGAATTACTTTTCTTTGGGGCTTTTATATATATACATACTTATACAATACGGTGCATGACGACGGCGACGGCAAAATCCAGCCGAGACTGTCCATATAATTGCTATCGCAATAAAAGTCGCCCTTGGGAAGCATCATGCATGTGCATCGGTAGCTCAGTGGGTAGAGAGACCGGCACTTTTCCTAGCGGAGGGGAGAGGTCGTGGGTTCGGTTCTCATGTGTTCCGCGGCAACCAAACATTTGCGTTTACTTTTCCTGCCTCTATCTTTCTCTCTCTTTCTTGCGCTACCCATCTTTTTAACACGAAAGTGTTCTATGCCGGGTTCCACAAGGAAATTACTGAAATTGTTTCCGTCACTGATGTGACTTCTATATAATGCACACGAACAGATGACAAGAAGACGAAGATGCTTTCCTCATTTCAATGACCTTGGTAACCTTGGTGCGTGCGGTGTCGCCGTCAGGGATCGGTGAAGTGAAGTACTGCGCCATCACACTAACTAGAGTCGACAGGGAGCGCTTCGAAAGTTTCAGCTTTCGGTGCAACGAGAGAGACGCGCGCGACGCCTTCTCGCTTTCACAGTTAAAACTACCTCTACCTCTCGCGTTCCTGAAGCGTTCCTTGTACGTCGCTCCTTGTACGTCGAGTGCGTCGCGTTGTACTGTGTGGTATACGCGTGAGCGCGTGCGCCTGTTACGCTAATAATGAGAAGGGTACACTTAGCGTTTCTCTGCTCAGATGGCGACGCTTTGAATGAGTGCATATCGTGCACCAATGTTATGTGCTCGTTCATGTCATATGGCGCGGGATTCATCATATACTGTTTCCAGATGTAGCTTTATGTGTCCCGCTATTGAATGAGAATGATACGTTCAGGTTCTGTGGGTGACAGCATAGCTTAGTTGAGCTACCACAAGGGTTCGACAATGATCTTTGGCCATAGTCCTCGGGAAGGAGATGTGTCATTTCACGTGGGTTCACACACGTCAAACGGTGCCAAAGTTGCCAAACACCAAAAGACATCGCGAAAACTCTCATACATCAATGTACAATAAAGAATCAAATATACTTCTGTGGAGACACGGTTCACTATTTCGTTATATCGATTCCTGTGAAGGTGGGATCAACTACGTGTTTTTCTCTTTCTTGCATTTCTCTTCTCTCTCTGCGTCTGGCTTCCGCTTTCTTTCTACCTCCTTCTCTCTCGCTCTCAATTTCTTTATTTACCTTTCTGTGTTCCTCTTTCGGTCCCTCTTTCTTTCTTGTTCTGTATTGATTTCTACTTTTCTGTCTTTTGTGTCTAGCTGTTTCTATGTCTTTTTCACGCTGTCTATTACTTTCTTTGTCTTTTTATCTTTTTCTCTTTCTCCACGTTCATTTCTCTATGTCTCTCTTTCTGTTCACTTGTCTCGATTACTTTCGCTCTCTTTTTCTCCCTCGTTACTATTTGTCAAGGCCATCCACGTTATTGCATCCTACGCCGGACAAATCGAGGCGGCGGTAGCGCGTGCACTGGGCGCACATGATCGGGGAGTGAAAAGAGGATAGAGAGAGATAGAGAGCTCCCATAATGGTGATAGTTTTTCCAAGGTGAATCGGTGCTTTGGCAAGCTTAAAGAGCTCCGCCGTTAAAATGTTCTCCACTGCCGCTTCTGCCCCTTACGTGAACGTGTCTATTATGCAGAATCTGAGTCCGCCCGCCATAATAACGTACCATGGTTCAATTTAGTGTAGGAAATCTCTCTCGGGGTGGGATTTCATGGACTTCGCAAGAGTAGGCTAACATCCTCAGACTCGTCAGTTTTCACAAAAGAGATCGCTTTTCTGCTTACACAAGCTTTTTTCTGTTTCCACAATTTACCTTCCATATTTGCCTTCCTAATTACTGTATATTGCCACACGCGCTCATGTCTATGCTTTCTGTTACCGCCCCCTTACACTTGTACTACTGCCATGCGCAAGCCGCAACAAAATATCTGGGAACGTTCTAGATTTTTTAGGATCGTCTGTTCAGTCTATTCTGGATTCAGCTGAGTCTATTCTGGAACTAACGCGGCCACCAGCGATAAGGCTGGAATGTTCAGTGTCGCATGTATAAATGCCGATGCGCCTAACGCAGAGCAGTTCTATCGACGGCCGACGCTCTGTCCGCCGCTATCAGTGCACAGTGCGTACTGCTGTAGTTTGACTTTGCGCTTCCCGGCCGCAAGTTCGGCCAAATCAAGAGTTTCATCTTGGGCACGTCGACTGCTGACCTCGTTGACGTCACGACCCCGTTACAATATAATTGATGCTAATAAACGGTCAAGCGATAAACAACGTAAGAATAAAGGAAAGAAGACAGCACTTAGGGGATGATGGAGATTTCAAGTGCTGAAAAAACATCGACAAGGAGTGTTGTTGGAGTGGATAGGAAATGGACGCAGCTATGAAACAACACTTGTTCAGTGCATATATTGAGTTTCAAAAGCCTGGGCTCAAATCCAACAACGCAAAGAAATTATAATTTCATTATACATTCAATTCTGTGTCGCAATGACCGTCTCACGTGACCCAGGGACGTACGGCTAGTTTTCTCGCTGTGTCGGCATAGAAAATCTAACGCATTTAAATGTCCTATCTAGGAAACGATGTAAAGTCGACATGGGGGCTTGTGCACATAAAAATGGCCATACTTTGCCCCATTTCAACGACACATTGCATTTTGGTCGTAGGAGGTTGCGGCTGCTCTGGGGCTGTTAAAGGCGCTGACGAAGGTTGGAATGTAGATTAAAGATGTCATGCCAACGCCACCCAAAACAGCGGTCTAAGGAAAGCTGGAATCTACAAATTATCTCTATGCTTACGCGTCACTTATGCTCCATCTCACAAGCTTGTTGCAGCACTACGAAACCTAAGCGGATCTCAACGAGTCATGAAGGCCAGATCCTCCACATTGTGTTAGTCCGCGCTCATTTTAGTTGATGCCTA
Organism: Rhipicephalus sanguineus; assembly: GCF_013339695.2. NCBI lineage: Eukaryota > Metazoa > Arthropoda > Arachnida > Ixodida > Ixodidae > Rhipicephalus > Rhipicephalus sanguineus. The sequence goes on from NW_023615415.1 coordinate 192,730, forward strand.
ATCAAATGAGTGCCCGCACCGCGAGGTCGTGCGAGTGTCAATGGACCAACGTTCGAATCCGGACAGGTGAACTTCGAACTTTTAAAAGTTTTTTTTTTTGCGTTCATCACTTTTGGCGGGCTGACGCCAATACGCAGCACCGCACTTTAGTACTATTTTTGTTCGTTTGCATGCTGAGCGGGTGGCGTGACTCCGATTGCTTCTCACGGAAGCCGATAAAAACGTGCGAATGTGGCCCCTTTTTTTGAAAGGTTGGTTTCGCTTCATGGGTATTTGGTGTTGACAGAGCGGAATTGCATGTGTTCACTCTCATGATTTCTTCACGGCGTGTTCTGCCAGAAGAATAAGCTATCCGGCAAAGACAACTTTCTCGCGAATGCACTGTAGATTTCAATGTATCGTTTATCAATTATTGTACGACACTGCACTGGACGGTACAGAACTAACGGTGACGTTCATCAATCACTTGCTCTATTTCATTATTTATTGTGGAGTTGTAAAGGCTTGCGCAATTCGCGTCTGCCATCAATACACGTGCTTAAGGAGGGGCAAGGCAAAAAAAAGGCTTTGACTCGGGGCTTCAACGAAATCGTACTTAAAATACTCACGCTGTCCGTAATGCAATCGCCTTGTTGTGGACGCGGCAGTGAAAGCGCAGTACCGCGGTGAAATAATTTCTGAACCTCACAAGGCGCCTTGAAACAGAGAGACCACATAACATTTGGCTATGGTCATTGAAGCCGTTACTATGAATAATTGTCAGTCGCAGTTATGATACAAATAACATGATGCCGCCGCTGATCAATTCACAAGGCACCATCAAACGGGCAGTGTCCCTCTTTTTGGTTCCGTCTTTACTGCACAACCAGGTTGCTTCAGCAAGTTATTTACCATGTAGCAGCGCGAAAAAGACAAAAGAAAACACTACTATTGTCTAGCATACGCACAAATGTGGAACGTGGACTTGACAGGTTTACATTCGCGGACTTGAAAAGGAGGCGCACAAATGACACAGAATATTTTAGAAGTTATCTGGCATGCATATGGGGTGCGCGAGATGGCCTACTTATTGCTAAAAAACTGTTTGAGATCGTGAACTTTGGTCACTATAGGTCCCCAATAAACCACTTGCCGTTATTTGGTAACAAACATGCATCCTATGTGCATCGACAAGCAGCTCTAATTATGTGAAACAAAAAAAAAACATCGCAAAAAGTAGAAATGCATGCGCAAGGCACCTTTGCCAGATCAAGTGAGTATTCAGAACATAACCAATTGTCCCTTAAACATTTGGCGAATTTCGCAGATGCGTTCACGCCTAATGTTACGGTCATACACCCTCCTCATTCTACGCGGGTTGAGTTGAGAAGCTAGTTTGGTTTGTTCGACGAGCTCTGCGTGGACACATACCAATTTCAGGGGAGAAAGTGTATTCATCCGATCTATTGCAGAAGCCTTAAGAATAGGACCACCTGGCAAAACAGGTACACTTCTGAAGGTTATGCACGCTTGAATAACACACTGCGTAAAACGCACCAGAAGCCTGGTGCATGTTAGCCTGCACACAGCTATTCAAAACAGAACACCTGAGAAGACAAGCGCACTTCTGAACGTTATCAACACGATTGCATATCGCATCCTTGTTCATGTCTTCGAGTGCGTCTAATGGAGCTCGCACTCGAGGTAGTCTTCGTCAGCGGACACGGAGCCGCCACTACTCATTGTGTCCTCTGTGAGGTTCACCACCATTGGTTTCCAGGACGTCCACAACATCAATGGAGTGGTCCGGTTTGTGTAGTGGCGTTGACCCATGTTTCTTCAGTGCAAAAATAAATAGCCTACATTGGCGTCCCAACTCCACAATCTGACGCAAGCTGAACGGCGAAACTGCATAATGCCTGTCGCTTTGATGAGAAGTGCGTCCCGAGACCACTTCATATATTGGAAGCCAAGCTTGTTCAACATCATGTGCGTAGCTTCCGTCAATACGGATTGGAGCTCGCTGTCCTCTTCGAAGTGGCGCATAAGCTTGGTGACAGGGGGGATCTCTTTCTTAAAGAAAGGCTCTGCACGCAACCTTCTCACCACTCCAGGCGGAAAGTCATCCAGCTTCTTGCGGTATCACGTTGCTGTGAGGTGAGCCATTTACTGTGCTGTATGGTCATGTAATAACAAAGTTGGATGTTTAGCGGTCATCCTGTTGCCTGTGTTTCCTTGTCGCTGTAGCCTCTTTCCGTCATGCTCCAATTGAGCTGCGCTATACCAGTACCATATAATAATGCACTAACTTGGCCAATCTGCAGTTCTAGTCAGCTTCTTCCGCTATCGACAAATTCAGCCGCAACGCTTCTTTGGTGTGAGCGCCCTGCCCGCCTTTTCTTTCTCCGACGCCCCACTCGTACATCGTTCGCTGGCTCACCTTTTTGAGTGTGCAGTTTTATTAACCAAAAAATTCAGCATGGCCCCTTCTTCGCACTCATTCCAAAGCGATTCTCAGACTTTTACAGTTAGCGTCTTCGCCTCTTGCGGATAAAATTTCTCTTTGGAAGAGCGGCGTACAGAGACGCTATGCTTTTGCGGTGGACGCCATGTTCACCAATGACGGCGCACCAGTTAGCAGGAAGCCTCCGCTTCGTCTTTTTTTTTTTGCGTTTCCTTACTGCGTTTGTACAACAGTATGCAATAAATCTCTCACCGCTGGTCAACATAATTGTCAAATCTTTGCAGAAAAGGTGAATCGACTTTCCACATATTTGGAACATAATATTCCAATGTGCAAGGAACTATTCATTCAATGGTCTTGCAGAAAAGTAAAGAAAACAAATGCAATACTAACGCCAGAAATCCTAAAATAGTCACAATGATAGTCTCCTAGTTGGTTTTAGATGACAGAAGTACACAGAACAATACCTATTGTAGTTATTACGCCAAGAAAGACAATGTGCAATGAGCGCACTAAAAGGCGCTGCCCCGAAATATCACCGCCGTGCGCTTCGTAGCTTCCACCCTGCTGCAAACAGTTTTCTGATTTGGACAATAAACTCGAAAAAGAAGTTTCTGCGTAGATCTCTCATTTATTCATTCATTCTTTGCTATGAATTGCATTGTCAGTGCACGTTAAACACACACCAGATGGCCAAAATTTCCGATCTCTCAATTTTGTCATGATCATATGTGATATTTGCACGTAAAAGCACAGATATTTTGGGGCCAAAGCCTTAGATGCCTCAACAAACGCAAAAGTGGCCGGCGTCCAGCGTCGGCGTGTCGCATTGGCGCCCATAAAGTGGTGCAAAAATCATCATCACGGGATAACATCATTCTATGGCGTCACAGATCGCCCGAATTTATGACGTCATAGTGAAGTGACAGTGACTCCATGTGACGTGAAGTCACGTGCTGACGTCATCACACGCATCTGAGCTTGGTCAAACGTGCCGATCACAGAGACAGTGCAAAGCAAGTGAGGCGCTTCCCATCCTGCAGGCAATGCAAAACGACATTAGGTGCAGAAAGCGTTCGCAGAATGGCGGCGCAGAAACAATGATACGTCGACTGAGAAGAAGCAACATCACCCGCTTAAGGGAACCATGTGTGTATGCGAAGCAGCGAGGTGATGGTTAGCATGAGCGTGAGATGGTGTAATTTTTTTTCTTGCGTTTTTTCAGCCTGTGCCTTCCTCTGGCGTAGAATCAGCACTGTCTTCCAGTCTCTATCCAGCTCCCAGTGCGTGGAACTGCCGGCGTTCGAGGTATTCGACTCCCGCAAAGTCGCAAGATCATGTGAGTGTGCTTCTCTGCAGTCCATGCCATTGGTGTCGTCGTGGGATTTTTCAGCGAGGGAAGGAGAGCTAGAGCGCCCCGCGTCTAGGCCACAGAAGGTAGAGCGGCCATCGGCCGCTCGTGCTACGTCAAGACTCAAGATACCGGAGGCGTCGCTGCTGCCTACTCGTCGCTGGACAGAGTGAGGCGCGCGGGGGGGGGGGGGGGAGAGTAGGAGAGGAGAGAGAGGGAGGGGACGCGCATGCGCTGGCGCATCACGTGAGGGGAGAGGCTGCGCCGCGGCTGCAACGCGGGGGAGGAGAGGAAAGAAGGCGACCGAGCACCTGCGTAAAGTAGGAGAGTGGGAGAAAGTTTGCGCAGGCGCAGTAATGGCGGTCATGCCGCACACCACCGTGTTGAACTCCACAATAAGCTGCTTCCCATCTAACAGAAAATGGCTTTCGCCTTCCAGTCGTCTTAGATGTGTGCATAAGGGACCCTGTGAGTTTCATTATTTGCTTGCACCTTCCCCTTGATTGGTGAGGAAATCGTCACATACATTAACCAACACAATTCAAAGATTTAGTGTATCTTATAGACGATTGGCTAAAGGATACAAAGAAAAACTACTTCTTTTCTTGCGGTAATTTTTATTGCGTCGGCTACAAGTAAGCTCTTGGGATAGGCAATTAAACTGTGAAATAAAACCAGATCTTGCACAGAGGCTTTTAATGTTCACGCAAGCTCGGTGTACTCTTGCTTCTTTGGCTCCATTGACAGTAGTCCTTTCAGCTTCTCGTAGATATTAAGCTTTTCTAAAGGCAGCCCTGTGCTATTACTAGGGCTCCGTGTTTTCGGTTTTATATATGGAGGAAGAAACATTTAGGAGGCGCAACTCCGCAACTTGAGGCGACCAGATAATGGGGCTCTTCGATTTTCGGACTTCTGGCAGCTTTCTGGCAGCCAGAGATAGCCAGAGGGTCAGCCAGCCAGTTCCGGTCGGGGACAGGAAACAGCGTCTTGGTCACGTGTGTGGGAAGCCCGAGACAACCCGAAGCTGCCCCAAGATTACAAAAAGTCACACTTTCGCCGCAAGGGCGAAGCAATGAATGCGATAGCAAGGAACTAATGCTATACGAAGTGAGGCTCGCAAATGGATACTCTCAGTTTGAACAAGCGCTTCTGTTGCAAAGGCGGGCCGAAGCAGCGAAGGAAACTAGCGTGCTTCAAGTGTCGAGCTGTGACACTTGATAGTTCGCGCTCATCTTCTGTTTGTTCGTTTGGCGGCGTCCCTGAGCTCGAGTGACATTCGTACGCGCCGTAACATGAGCGCGGACATCACGGTGAAAGCGTGAAACATTCCTCTACCCCTCGCCACGAGAAAACCGCGCGAGCAGACAGCGGAAGGGCAAGCTTCTCCCATGCGCAAATATAAGAAGAAGCGAGCGAGCTCGCCGACGACTTTTAAATGCGCCCGTCGGGCTCCTAGCGCCACCTCGCTGGTAATGAAGAAACGCTTATTATCGCCTGCTGTCTCTGAGTCCGTCCAGCGCTAAATGGTGTGTATATAACGCTCGCCGTTAGCTAAGTGGAGGATCTGCGTTTCGTGGCGTAGTGGATAGCGCCGCTCGCTGCGGAGCAAGGGGTCCCTAGTTCGATTCCGCGCTTCGGAAGCATTTTTCTGAGTTATTTTTCTTTGGGGCCTTTATATATATATACATACTTATACATATACGGTGCATGACGGCGGCGACGGCGACGGCAAAATCCAGCCGAGACTGTCCATATAATTGCTATCGCAATAAAATCGAACGCTGGGACAGCCAGCCTAAACGTAAACAAACGCTACCGCCGTGGCAGCAAACGAAACTTTGCGCCGCGTGCGCGTTGGTTTTTTCTGCATTGCCCGCTTGAAAATATGTGGCTAGGTTTGCTGAAGAGCTGAAGTGACATTCTCGAGCATACGGATTTGGGGATACGATCACGTACGTTCGCAAAATCGTGCGCAACTCGCCCCGTCCGCGAACAAAACAGCCAGCTGGCGCACGGCACCACGAAAGCGATGCAAGGTGAGCTGCCGCGCCGCTAACGGCTTAACCAGCTCACGTCTGCTTAGTACGTGTAACAGTCGCTGCACAACACGACGCGAAAATCTCGCGAAAGTGTTCGTGTCCCCAATAGAGCTCGAGGATCTATCGCGTACTACGTCGCACACACGCGTTGACCAGCTTGCGTTTTGTCATAACTTGAGACGTGCGGCGGTATGGGTACCACGAGTGCGTGTTATATCTAAAATAAACTTCCGTGTGACGCGTCTTGGACTCGTTTTGGCAGATGTTGTCTGAGCCTCTTTTCCAGTCCTAAGTGGCACTCCAAAAATCTCATGTACTAGCTCAGCTTTTATTTGAGCTACTAGGTGATAACCGCGTACATACTGCATGGAATTATTACTAAGAGGTGGAAAAAGACAGAGCCGACGATGAAATAAGCAACAAAGGATGTATGCATTTTTGAATTCATCTTCGTTTTTTTCACATCGACGCGTCGTAGCACAACATTATACCATACCTCATTTACTGGCCCATAGATCGAAGTACGCTCGCACGCCGTTCGCGACCAACGAGCATCACACAAAAAACAACGTCGCGATCGCTTTTATTCGATCTGTGCATTTTATCAACATCGAAGACCTAGTTGAAATAGTTAAGTTCTGACGGGGTTCAGGCACGCAAACATACGACGGAGCGAAATATATCGATCACAATCGTCTCAGCTAAATGGACATAAAGCACACACGACACCACAATCGAATACTACTACGAAAAAATAAACTCGAAAGGGGTCTCCATGCGTTCGTACGAACGTGTACATAACTTTTGGTACATGTGCACGACGCAGTTAGAATGGTTAGAACGCGACAGTTCGCCGCGTTGTTCACGGAAGGAAACTTCACGGGACACATAAGAAAAGCAATAAACATATTAGCTCCAAATGCTCGCAGCCACTCGTAATCGCGCCATCTCGCACGGCGGAACGGCGCGGAGCGGCCCGAGCGTAAGGACAAGCAAAGGTGTAATCCGCAAGCGCCCGCATTGCAATCCGTCGAGTCCGCACAAAGATGGCGGCGAGCGCGTATCGTCTCTTTTCGGCGTCTGCTAGCCCGAAACCTTCCAGAGAGCTTCCACGACTAAATTGTCCTGGAAGGTTCTGGCGACCCTCGGGCTCCCCGCGGGTCGCCAGAACCGTCCAACCCGAGAAAAACGAACGCCAACCGGAAGTGCACCGCGGGGAGGTCGGAGCAACCCGAGAAAAACGAGCGCGCTCTGGCTGGCTCTGGCAGCCCGCGGGTAGCCAGAAGTGGAAAATCGAAGAGCCCCAATGTCACATTGCCGGGGAGCCACTAAAGCCCCTATACTTCGTAAAAGTACCGCCATCTGCTCTCCCCTCCGCCGCCTCCTCTCCTGCGCGCTCTCGCGCGCGACGGCGGCGCCCCCTCGAACGCGCCACGCGGACGCGTGAAGCTTTCAGGCCGGTTGCGCGCTGGCGCTGCCACTTCAACCACAGCTTTTCTAGTCCAGCCGTGGTCGCGTGCCATGTCTCGCATATGGCTGTGTGTAATGACTCTATTATTTCTGCGTTCATTTTCTCAGTTGGTGTAGGTGTGCGCACCATCTAATCCCCTTACAGCGCGCCAGGAGAGCTGCTGCAAGCAATGTACAATTTGTAGCAAATTGCATGTCGTTTACGGTTCTTTTCGGAGCGCAGCGTTTCCCCGTGTATTCATTGCATCGGCAAGAAATATTTACATGGCAGCTGTGATGTCAAGCCACGCCGCTTGGGAAGGAATAGTTCCCGTGCGTATAAACCATCTCTATCATATATAACTGCAGCAATGCCTGCAATTCCCATGAACGTACTCGATCAAAATTTCATGACATTTCACATATGTTACTTCTCCTCGGCCTGCCCACCGCGGTGATGTAGCGGTTTCGGCGCTCGCCTGCTGACCCGAAGGTCGCGTGTTCGGTCCCGGCCGCGGCGGTCGCGATTCGATAGAGGTGAAATGCTAGAGGCCCGCGTACTGTGCGATGTCAGTGCACGTTAAACAACACCAGATGGTCAAAATTTCATTTCCGGAGCCCTACACTACGGTGTGCCTCATACTCATTTCGTGGTTTTGTGAAGTGAAAGATTTATGCTTCAATAAATTCAGTTGTTAGTCTGCGCTCGTCCTGTGTACTACTTCTTCTTGTGTTCCGTCAACCGCGCAGTTTTTTAACACTCTATGTCATACCAACTAGCCCCCCAACGCACTTACTCAAGTTAGGTGGAAATCTTATCACAGCAGCAAAACACCATAAGCGTCGGAGAACGTTCTAAACATGAATGAACGTTTATCAAAGTAAGCGCATGGCTGCGCTTTAATTGAAATTTTAAATTTATTGCTTTGATCTACTGCGCGTCAAACAGGCATCTGCTGCAACTACCGCAGCGTGTTGAAACTTATGCGCTAAATCTGTGACGCGATAATTCATGATGACACGCCGGCCGATGAGCCGCGGTCCGCTGAACTAAAGCTTCGCTCATGTTCCGAAATTGCAAAAAGTTCTGACTGTCACCCAGAAGTGGTTCGCCAAATTAGACAATATGATGGAGGAGCTGCACGCAAATGCACTGCTTTCGATAAATCCTGCGCGATAGGTTCTTTTTTTTTTTGCTATCGCACTTTCATTCTGACGCTCGCTCCCTCTTCGCCCTTCCATCCGCACATCACAGTGGAAGGTTAGTGGAATATGTGGAACACAACCTAGTGTTCTAGTGCACGACATTCGTTCTTTCAGAGTTATTAATATGTGGGGTTTTACGTGCCAAAACCGTGATATGATCAGGAGGCACGCCGTAGTGGAGGCCTCCGAAAATTTCGACCATCTGGTGTCCAAGATAGTCACTTGCTCGAGAAAGTGAGTGCCTTGGTGCATGACAAATAACACGACATTTCGCGTGACATTGAGTAAGTAATACACCACATATCTCACACGGCAAAGCAAGACGCCTGTCAAGAGTAAAGACGCACGAGCACTTACCTCACAAAGCCGCGCCGATCTCGGCTCGAAGTTTGCTCGACCGATTCTGTGGAGCTAGATTTTTGCGACGACCTGCATTTTCTTTTCCGCACGGAATGCAAAAAAACTTTTTCCCATGGGTGTCACGGTTATGGCAGCCGAACGCACAGCAACCCGGCATCGCGACAATACGAGCGAGACGCACACGTACGCTTCAAACTTCGTGCACTTCACATGGGGCGAACACACAGCACATGGCACGTCGGAGCGTTCAACATGGCGCCGAGAGGCGAAGGAGTCAAAATACCGAGAAAGAGGGCGCGCGCTACCACGTGACCGCAGTCGCCCTATCAGAGGCGTGGAGAGGAGGAAGCGGCGTAGATCAAGAGAAAGCTGTACTTTTCCGAAGGTATAGGGACTTTAGGAGCCACTTCATGCTGGCGGCGTCTGGCGGCACGGAAGGGAATTGCCGCCGTTTCGGTTTCCGATGGAACCGGTCGCACGCGTTGCTCCTCTTCCCCCGCAGTCACGGAGCGTGGACGCGGAGCGCGTTCGGCCGCGTTCGTTTCTTTCTCCGTCGCCGCGGGATTGACTATTCCTACTAACAGCAGCCATGTCAAACTTTTTCAGCGCTGGCATAGACTGGAGACACGAAGAAAGAAGCTCCGAGGCTAGACAGCATTTGGTGCTACGCATTTTACCATTTAAGCTACGGCATAGAAAGTAAAAAAAAAGAAAATGAATTCCGTTCCTTACGCTGATCGCTATATGGTGCTTTCTTTTGTACGCGGCGCTATTTTGTTTGACAACCATACAATGACATTTAATGAGAAGTCAGAGTAGGTGTATGCGCTGCTGGCTTTCACCGAACGCACAGATGCTTTCAAATTTTTGCCGAGCATGTGACCAAGCTGAGAAGGAAAGAGTATTTTTAAGGGCTCATTTTTCGTTCTTAGACTCAATATTAATGAGAACTAACAGAGAATAATGCCACAGAAAGTATAGAGGATGTTATTTGTAGTAATTAGGATATAAATGTGTCGGACTTTCCTAATTACTACAAATAACATCCTCTATACTTTCTGAGGCATTATTGTCTGTTAGTTCTATTAATATTGTGTGTAACAAGCTGAGAAGGTAATAAGCCCGCAAGGCGACAAGCGAATGCACACTTGGTCGGTAGAATAAGGTTTTGCAACAGAAAAGGTGTAATGTGCTTTATGTCGTCCTCCACTTCCTGTGAAACTTGTGTTTACTGCATATACATAGGGCTCTATTTGTGCCTTAAAAATAAACACAGGTAGTAATATATCAATATTATTATCATCGTGTCGTATCGACAGCAGAAATGCACTATGAACACATATTATACTAAAGCAAGCTTACAGAGTAGAGTCTCTACGCATGAACAGAAAACAACGTTCGCTTATCCAAACTCATGCCATATGATGGAAACATCCGCATGCACACGGAAGTGCCTTCATAGTATTTCTCGCATTCAGTTGGCGCACAGCCTCGACAGCTTTCTTTTCTCTTGTGACACTTTCACACTCTCCCTTGCTTCACAGAGGCAATGTTGCCTCATACGCATAGCGACGTAATACCGCAGTATCCTAGCGATTGCCTCATTCTTATGCTCGTCGGATGGAAAGATCAGACGGAAATAGTCAAGAACGTGTTCGATCGTGCCCCAAAACACATCGCAGTCGTCCATAGTCTTTGAAAAAAAGTTCTCAGCACAGCGAAGCATTTCGTATAACCGTGAGTTCGAGTGCCTCAGACCAAATCTTGTCTTGCAGAGCGTCAGCTCAGCCTCCTGCCGAATCGGTGTTTTGAGTGAAAGAGACTGCCTGCATTTTACGCAGGGAAGCAACTTCGTCATTTTTCGGCTGACGAACCCTGTTACATAGTACAGGATTGCGTCAACAACTTCGACACTGTTGTAGCCAGTTGTCACAATGTCGTCACAGTCCCAGGTATCAGTTTCAATCAGCCCATCAAGCTTTGCTTTGAGCATGTCTACGCTCGACTCATCGGGCTTCTAGTACTTGAATGCAGCCCTAAAGGCGGCAAAGTCAATAACAGGCGCTTCCTCTCGAGCTTCGCAGTTGCCGAACTGAACACGGCTAGCATTCTGTGCAGCTGAATGAACGTTGGCATGTCGGGGTGGTCGTTTTCACCTGCTGCCTGTCGGACTTCTGTAAGCACATATTGTGCCAGGTCTAACGTTGATAAGATGGACACTCGGAGACCTTCGGCTGTTAATGCAGTCTGGAACATGTCCTTGGTGATAACACCAAAGTTGAGATCGTGTTCCCAGTCGTTGAGCCATTGAAGCGTTTCCTTCATCACAAGAATGTCTCGGCTTTGTTAGTGCACTGCTTCGCTGGGATGTCGCATGTTCATTGCATCGAACAGGTCATTCATACTTTCAGGTAACTCCACAGTACCCGCCGTATACAGCGAGCTGAAAACATTGCGTACGGTGTAGTACGTGATGGCCGAAGCCATAGATCGACTGAACACCTGCGTTGCGAATTTAACGCGCATTAGATCCATGTTGGACGCGTTTACGTGGCGGCTGGTTATCTTTGGACACACCTTCAAGCCTCCGGCATTCTTCAGTTCTTTTTTGTAGACAGTTGCATAGAACCGCCATTTCACCCATTCTCCTTTTACTTTGAGTAGGCGCTGCTTTAGTAGTCTATTTCTAATGCACTTGAACAGGTGCGGTACGTCCGAAAATACGTACACCTTTCTGTCTTCACTCATTGGGTGCTCAATGAATTGCTTCGTTTTGTCCAGTTTCCCACTGACACCATGCCCAGTCCACATTTTTTTCTCTTGGTGCTGGCGCCATCGCACACGATGCCGTCGACAACTGCGCATGCATTTTTCAACAGCACTGTCGCTTGCAGCACCAAATGACTCAGAATAGTTCTTTTTGTCGCTCCCCTTGATGCAAACACCGCGATAGGCTGTGCATAGTTTTCTCCGATGGGGCGAAACATAAACACAAGTGCATGGTTGGCCAATGCGGATGTCTCACCGCCTCTTTCACCGTAGTCAACAAGGCCGGTGTAGGTTAGCGTTTTCGACTCCACACATTTCCTTTCCCTCACCTGTACCTCGTCGAAGAGAAGCATGCCATGTCTTTGGAAGTCAGATTTCAAATGCAATTTCTTTTTCAGTACTGCAAAGAATTCTGAATCGAAGCCACACTTAATCCCTGCACTCACAATGTATTTCCTTACAGATTTTACACAGGGCAAAGGCAATACGTCACCTTCCCGGAGAAATTTGTGGGTTGATGGCGAACGAATATGTAAGACAAGGCATAGTAGCAGCCAGCTGTCTGTGTAACGCCTTCCGTGTTTTGATGTAGCTTTCGCGGCCGCTATGCACTCAGTTAACAGCATACAGTGCGTCTCCGGAAGCCCCGCTTTGTTCGCCAGCTCTTCTACATCATTGTCGTTTAATTCTTTCACTTGCTTCTTATATTTCAGCAGCTTGTTGACGACGGCTTCTTTTGTTTTCTGGAGCCTTAACTTTGAGCGATAAGAGGCAATACGCTGTCTTCGCAATGCCTCCAACTTCAGCTCCTTTGATCGACTCGCCAAAAGTCCAATGCGCGTAGCTTTCGCTCGTTTTGCTTTCCGCGCTTTGTGATTACGCAGCGTGTTGTCCAAGGATTTGCAGGAACTGCATTGCGATTCGCATGCATCAAGTAGTAGGGAACAATTTTTATGCCTCCAGAATCCGAATCTGTCAACTGTGGCGCATTCTAATTGAATGCCAAGGAACTTGCTCTTTGCAGGGCCACCACTGCACACAACGCTTTTATGGAACGTGGCAAGCAATTCAGTGATGTCTGGGACACTGTCGAGACCACATTGAACGTTGAACACCTTGCTGCTCACTTCACGCTCGAAAACATATCGGCTTACTCTAGGCCCCTCTGCACACATTACTTGCTCTAAACTCTTGATCATGATAGCTGGTGTCGTTGGTGAATCCTTCCCGAGTTCCGTGAAACAAATACTGTCGACGCCTTCGATACTAATTTCACGGCAATTCTATGCTGGCCTCGGCAAGCTGGCATGCTTATCTTTCATCAGTTTATGAAGCAAGCATTGCTGAGACGAGGAAACGCATGACTGCGCGTCTGCCGCAGGAGTCGTAATACCTTTGCACTGATTTTTGCGGCGCATAGCGGGCCGGAGCTACTGGTGCTAGCGCATGGAAGAACTTGGTTGCGTGAACGCAAACAGAGTAATTTTCCTCGAGCTTATTGACCTCACAAGCTGCGTAGGCATGCATGCGACCAACCTGACGTTCTCTCGCATCTTGACGACTGTTGTCAACATCAATGACGTTCGCCGCCGATGACATTTCTGGCTTGTCGTATTCACTCATTTTTGCTCTTCTAACAGTATCGTGACTACTTTTCAATGATGGTTGTTGTGAAGTGCGCTTCTTTTTCGGGGATGTCAAAGATGCTGGAGGGGGAAGGAAGACGCTGGGGACAGCGTCCCGAAGCAATATAGGTCTTTTCGGGTAGTCCAGGATCACCTCGCCTTGAAGTTCTCCGTAGTATTTATCCCGTCTAATCATGTCACTTGTGAAGTGCTTCTCGCAGACGCAGTCTTTCGATGTGAGCTGATGGCCGCCACCAGGAATCGCCGCAGCCCATGCTTGCAGATATTCTGGATCACTTGGAGCCTTAAAGATGGTCACCTTTTCCCTGCAAGACTTGCGCCCGCTTTTGCAGGTTTCAAGAAAACACCTGCGTCCCATTTTGGGCCGAAGAAGACCACACTGCGCGCCGAAGAAGAGTATACTGTGCGTAGCAGCGCTATTACAGCCCTCTAGCAGATGCTGACCTGTTACCACGGGCTGTTACTGAGAAGGCAATCCGCAAAAAAAGATCAGCGTGCCCACTGAAGCAAACGCCGCTGTCGTCTCCTCACGAACGCTGCGGGCCCGCCAGACGAAGCGCTCCCGGCCTGGCGGGCGGGCCCGCCAGGCCGCGCCCGGCCGGGAGCGCTTTCTTTTCTTTTTTTTGCGGATGCGGCTTGGCGCCGCAAGGCGGCGCCAATTGAAGTGCCGCTATGGTGGCTAGTGCCGCCGTCGGCGCATGTTATTTTTGTATTTTTTGTGACGTTATCTTGACGCTCGCCGACGCCGGTTCTAACGGGAGTTTCGCCTGCTAAATATTTCTTCCTCCGTGTTAGCAATGCAAACAGACGATGCAGCTGTTACGCGATACGACACTTGTGACAGATTCGTCTGTAGTCTGAACCTGGATTTATGCTTGCGCCTTGTCCGTTGTCGGCGGCGTGTGCACTAGTTCTCACTGGTCCCGCTGTAGGCGCAGCTGCGCTCTCTCCGGTAATTTCAAGAATGCTCACTAGATGGCGCGCAGCCGCTCAAGTCGGCGCACACCACTCTCGGCGCGTGCGCTAGACGGCCACACGTCTCGCTTGGCGCTCGCGTTTGGCGCGCTTCCTTTCTCTTCGCCGGGAGCTCACTCAGTGAACACTCCTCGTTACAGCAGCTCGGGCTCACCGCGAAGACCCTGCGGTGAGAGCCCGGGAGGCCGAAGCGAAGAGCGTTAATGTATACATACCAACGTTGTAACGTCTGTATATGATGGTAGAGGAATGTGTACGGAGGATTCGCGGGTTACCCGATCATCTCCGAGCAAGCTCCTCTAACATCGCTCACTTCGTGGATATGGCGGTGATTTTTCAGTTTCCGTCATGGCAGCTTTATAAAGGGTTCATTCTTAACTCGATGGACCTACCAAGATGAGTTTCCTACGTTGAGGAAATCAGGAATGGAAGTTTTGGCTTGTCCCGCGGGGCACTCCCTTTTCTGGGGTGAAACAACTCCCTCTAGACAGCGACAGATTCAACGCCTCTTCATGGAGTACAGTACTCCGTCGGTGATAGAGTAAAAGTACTCCTCCGAGAGAGTGCTTTCACTGCTTTCACAGTAGCTTTTTAAACGCGCATCAGGAATCACACGTATGTGCGCGTAATGCTTTTCTATTCTGCTTTTTATTGTACTTTCCACGCGACACACTGTGCAGCGCTACACACCTGAGCGACGCGAAACTTCGAACACAGAAGCACCACTTAGCGTTCGCATTTCCGAATGTGGCGAACCAGGTGCTGGCCGAACACGCATACACAAACTGCAAGCTCGCTTGAGTTTCCAGATCATTCATTCATTCATTCATTCATTCATTCATTCATTCATTCATTCATTCATTCATTCATTCATTCATTTTTATTTCCTTAAAGACCCCCGAAAGGGTATTACATAAGGGGTGGGTAAATATACAATCAGTTGCGTTGTCACAATGATCAATGCGAAGTTACATTTCAAATGCTATGCATGAAACTTGATGGGCAGGTGATTGTGGCGACATCGTGACATCATGAGACCAATACGCTCACAGTACGGGATGTCGCACTGCCGTCGCTAGATGCCGTTCACGTGCAGCGTCGAGATCACAGTCGCGCACACTCGGGACACGGGTACGCTCTGCCGACACAGCTGAGCATAGGAAACTTCGATGACCGGGCAACGGAAGAAAATGGCGAAGGCAGCGACAGGCGACCGGGGCGATGGCGAGGCTTGGATCGTTCACGAAAGCGTGAACGCTCCATTGCTCGTCTCCTCGCCGCCACCTAGCACTGCCGCCAACGCCGCAGCTGCTCTGAGTGTGACGTTATTGGCCCGTGCGAGCCTACCCACATTTCTGTGCACTTGTGCATGTTACTCCATGAATAATTTGCTCGGTGTGAACTCTCCTAGCGTGTTTACTGAAATTGCAGTTGAGGAAGCACCCACTACTCGAATGTAAAGCAATAAGAGCCCCTACGTAGCGGCAAACACAATTGACGCTTTATCTGACATTGATAATGAATTATGGATGAGCGCTTTGTAATGGGGAGGGCAGGATTCCACCACGAACCACCCGCGCAGTCTGTGCGCAATTCACATAGCGCAACACGTGGAGCGACTCTACGCTTCTGCCACGCAGTAATAAATCTTTAAGGTGAGTCCTTGCCCGATTTGACATCGCCATTGGGTGTTTGTCATAAGTATCCTGCAGCACTGGCGTGGCGATAATTAGTATGTTTGACTGCCTAGCAAAATGGTTGGATTCGATTTCGCCGCAAACCCTGATGTTGAGGTGGAACCCGTAAGAGGAAATTTACTTATTTATTTGTCCATCAATCCATTTATATATTAACAAATTTATTCTCTTAATGAATTATTCAATGTTATACCTTGATTAATGGCGTAGTGGTGAGTAGTGATGTTTGCCCCATTGATGTGTTACATACCATAGGATTGCCTTTTGAAAGGGTCGCTGAAAGGATCGCCCGAGCACTTGCCAACGATGGCAGAAGCACGGCCAATGCTTTTTTGTCGTTATTCACCGTTAAATATTCTGAATTTAATTTATGCAAGTATATATTATTTCTTCCACAGAGAGGGTCTGTTCTTTTGAACATAAGCAATATTCAATCCACTTTGGCTTTTTCATTACGCAATGCTTGACGGAAGCAAATAAAATTGAAAACATTTTCGCTGAATTATTGCTTTGAATGATGAGAAGTGATAAAACGAAATAATTTGCACAAATACGCATGTTTGCTTTGTTAAAGACAATTAAGCCCAATTGTACTTGATTGTACACATCGGGGCCCTAAAATTGACAAATACAACTACTGCTGACGCTCTGTGAGATATGGGCACCCACCCACGCAATCATTTTGATCATTTAAAAAAATCAGACGGATACAAGTATAACTTTAGAGATCACAATTATTTTTAACGACATTAGTCAAGATTAACGTCTCTCGGTCGAGGTACCACGCGTGGTATCAATGTGACTCTACCGGGGCCAGCGATGCTTTCTGGAAGCTGCTCCGAACGGACACTGCAACAATATTCTATCTAATGGAACAAACTATGAACCCATAGTTACGACAAGAATACAAACAGTTTCCTGACCAGAAAATGACTACTGCACAAGCATACTAATACCCTTGTTACACAGGCAAGTAAACCGCCGTTACGATGAACCACGGTTAACCACGTTGAACCACGGTTAGCGCCAACCACGGTTCACCGATGTTACACAGCGCACAAGCGTCCTCGGTTAAAGCGGACTTGCCTTGGCGTGAATGGCTCTGCGTCTGGCGGCAGTCCGGCGTTCAACTCGGCTGTTATTGCCGCGTCCACTTTCGCATTCCTTGAGGTGTTCTGTAGAAGACGCAAATTGTTTTCCCAAAGCCTAATCAGGCCTTCTCTGGTTCGTGCAGTCCAATTCGTTCTTCACGAACGCTCGCCGGCGTACACACGTCCTCCATAGAGGCCGCCATTTTCTCGGTTAACTGCCAAACCGATGTCGCCAAGCTCGGTTTGAGTCAACCGCGGTTAGTGGCATAACCGCGGTTTCGCATACCGTGTAATACCCTTGTTACACGGAAAGCCTAAACCTCGGTTAGTGTAACTGCGGTTACGCGTAACCGCGGTTCGCTTATGTTACACGGTCCGATGCTCTACCAACTGAGCTACCGCGGCAGCCATCCCCCCCGTCCATTTTATGGGGTATATGCAAGGTATATGTAAACTGGTAGCATAACTTCCGTAGAAGCCCACGTGTCAAGCCGGCGACTAGTTGTTGCAACAGTCGCCATCTATGTGAGGAGGGGACAAACATAATTAAAAAAAAATGACGACACAACCGGAAGCGGAAATTACGTCACGTTTTAACGCGATGGGCGCGAAATTATCACATTTTTTGACAGGGCGCCGCTTCTTACTTTTTTTTATAGCTGCACGTTCTTTTTCTTATCACTATGACGGCTCCGTAACGGAAGCCTGCAGGATAACGGGAAGACGAAAAAGACAGATTTCACAAATAAGGTGTATTCTATTGGCGAAATATTGCAGTTGAACAGGATATTACCCCAAAATATATAACACAGACATCAGAAGTAGCATAACAATTCAACGTGCACACAAACCTTGCACACGTGTTGCTCTTGCATTCGTAGAGAGCGCAGCGTTTCTTCGCGTAGCGTGGCGGACTCATCGTCCCGAAGGGCGACAGCACGCCGGCCGTGCGCTGGCAAAACACAGTCACTGAAACGCTTCCCGATGGCTGCGATGGGCTATATTACCTTCTGCCAAGTACAACGACTAGAAAACAACGCTTATGCGAGGAAATCACCTACGGACGACAGGCACAAACCTACTGCGCAAAAACGAGCGACGCCATTTGCATCTGAAAAAGCGCAGAACCGTTGGCCCATGTTACCAGACTGCCTGCATGTGCCCGCTGTTTCTGAAAATAAACGAAAAAAAATGGCCACTCAACCACATACCCAAGATTAAAGTTTGATTAAAGTAATCTACTAATTTAATTCGTGACAAATAAAATAAAACTAATGAAAATAAACGTTTAATTATTTTTTTGTTTTCATTATTTGCCCCCCCCCCCTCACCTAGTAGCGCTTTAATCGTCACGCGGGTGTTGATGTTTGTCGCAATAGGTTTCCGACCACTTTTCGTTCCGACTTTCGCGACCTATTTAGATTTACCTTGGTATATATGCGTATTTATACGTGGGAGCGTCAGTGAGCGCCGCCAGTAGCCATCACGACGAGTGTGGAACACTCTTTTTCTGCCTGTTGGCCTCCGGTAGCACGTGTACTTATTACGACCGGGCAGCTGACCAATAATCCCTCGCATACTACCTGAAAGCATCAAGTCTTCCAGAACGAGACCCTCGCTATGAATGAAGGAAAGAAGTGGAAATTTTAAGGGCTCGTTTTCTTTGCTATACACAATATTAATGAGAACTAACAGACAATAATGCCAAGGAAAGTGTAGGGGACGTTATTAGTAGTAAATGTAATGTAAATGTCATGAAAGAAAAGTGGACGAAAAGATAGCTCGCCGCGGGCAGGGAACGAACCTGCGACCTTCTAGTAACGCGTCCGATGCACTACGAACTGAGCTACCGCGGCGGCCATCCCCCATCCACTTTATGGGGTATATATGTGTATTTATACGCGGGAGCGTCGTCAGCGCCACCAGTAGCCATGATGGGGAGTGTGGAACACTCTTTTAAAGATGATAGCATTTCTTGGGATACTTAAACGGAGAAATTTTGGCATGTCTTTCTGTTTGTCGGCACGTCACTCGATTCAGCCACTCGGCCAAAGTTGAACCACTTGCCCAAGGGCCAGCCATCTTGAACGGCTGACTAGGTTCATACTTGTGAACATTGCGCATATATGAGGCGCAACATCACTAGGTAAGTATTAGGTGGTGTGTTCCTTTAATAGAAAATGCATACATACGTAATTCTAAAGACCCTAGTTTCTTAAGCTGCGCTGAAAATGCGACTGCGCTGAAACTTGCCTTCCTCCATGCCCTCTGGACGAGCTGATTATTGTGTTTCGGTTTCGTTTCTGTATTGCACTCTATGAATGCTATGGGGCGCCGCTCTGGCATTCCTGTTTTACACAGGCGACGTGTAAATAAAAGAGTGTGTGGAGAGTACTCGTTGAGTGCGGACGTTTCTTCTGCTTCAGCGCTTTGCGCCAAACCGCGTGTTCGGGCTGGCTGGCGTCCCCGCAGGTCGCGTTGGTCACCGCCGGTCTTCGCCTGCTGCTGCGCAGGGACTACCAGCCCGCAACACAGCACTCATGTTTCCCAACCTATTGCCAGATGGCGTCCATATCTCACGCAGCGCCTCTTCTATCGTCTTTAGACGACATTTGCAGCGAAGCACGCTGATACGCGGCCAATTGTTTCTGCCTGTTGGCGTCCCGTAGCACGTCAACCCACTTCAATGCAATGTCTCATGTTTTCCAGTGGCGCCACCTGATCGTTTTAGTCGCCAATCGCGGACGCGCAGACGCTGTGGGAACGCCGAGCAGACGACGCAACGCGGATGAAGACATACTGACCAGCGCTGCCAAAGGCCACATTCGAGGGACTCTAAGGCCACCGTGCCGGTGGCACGATCTGATTTTAATTGCACAAACCAGCTGCGAAAAATCGCCCATGTATATTTATTAACATCGGAGTATGTATTAACAGCGGAGCTCTTAAGCTCGAGCACGGTCTGTTGGCGTTCGCGAAACTCCGTCAAGCGATGACGTCAGCATGCGTCGCCTAGCAACGCATTGGAGGAAGGAAAGGAGTATGAGAGGAAGAAAAGCGGAGAGGGGGAGAAGACATAAAGGAAACAACATAAACTTCCTAGGCGAGGCGCGATTCGGACCCTTGTGAAGACGGTCGGAACGCGAGCGTCGTAAGCATTCGGTTATCCAGGCATGCTCACTGAACAAACATTTATGGAGACCATGTGACTGCTTTGCTATGCTAGAAAAGCAAAGAGAGTGAAAGTGGGAAAGAAAGAAACACGTTAGAGAAAGCAAAGGAGGAGGAGAGGGGTAGAGAATTGGAGAGGAGTAGAAGAAAATAAATTAAATGAACTTAAATTTCTTGGCGAATAGAGATTCGAACTCGGATACCCGTTGTCCAATGACGAGCTGCGTGACCGCTCGGTTATTCACGCTAGAATGACAAGCATTTATGATAGCCATACGATTGCGTTGCTCTGTCAAAAAGAACCAAAAGAAAATAGACGGACAGAGAAAGAATGTGTGAAAGAAAGAGAAACAGAGAGAGAGAGAGCAAGAAACAAAGAAAATGAGAAAGGAATGAATAAACAGAAAGAAATAGACAGAAAAAAAAAGAAACCGACAAATGAATAAATACAGAGTGCCTGAACTTGGTTTTCCCATGCTTAACTGCCTATCTGCATGCTCACGTTGCTATATTTAGGCTTAACAGGATATATCCAGGCTAACCTCGGCTGGGACGCTAAGCTACTTCAGGCTTCGTGCCGAGAGTGCAAAGCTGCCCTAATTTTTTGTAACATACCAAGGTGTAGTGATGCCACTCTGTTCTTTGCTTGCTACAGTTTCCGCTCCCCAGCAACTGAAGGTCATCCAACCGCAGTTTTTTTGCCCGGATGAGCATGTGTCGGACACTACGTGCATCATATTGTTTGTACGCGTCGCACGACCTGCTATGTGATTGGTAACCTTGTTTCCTAATCTTTTTTCTCGAAATGAATGCTGCGGTGCGCTTTGAATGCGTAATTGCAACGAGAAACTGAAGCTACGTTCGCCGCATGCGTTTCCTTTACGACGAACGTCACTTTGATTTCTTTGAATTCATGAAATAATTTTTTTCACAGTTCTGCCGATGCAGACCACGCCACGTCACTCGAGCAGCCGTATACAGCTGCTCGTATGTCTCAGTGTTCACCAAATATTGGAATAATTTAGAGTGTCCTTTAAAGGGCTGCATTTAAAGCGAAAGAGGTATTACTCAGAGTGCACTGACTCTCCTACGCAGGAAGTACATGTGTTCATATTCAAATGTGAAAGGTCTAAATATCTAGAACAATGAGACCTCTAATATGGGAGAGAGGCTTCGTTGTTAGATTGCTAAGACTGTATGCCAATTAGCATTCGGTATCTGCAGACAATGTGTAACTGTGCATGGAGGCAATGTTCGATTGGTTAGGTCATCTATCCCTTATCTACCATTCTCCGAAAGGGCACGTACTGGACACAAGGGTCACATCGTATACGTTCGTTGAAATCATAAAAACCTATGACTTTCTGCGTCGAGAGCAACGACGCGTCGTGCTTGGCACGAGTCTTTAAACCAAAAATTCGTAATGTGGCCGTGCATTAGACACATCATCCTTTTTCTATATGTTCATAATCACCTGTGTTCGTCATCATCATCGGTTGTTTGTACTCGGCTGAACTGTGATCTGTGCCTCGGTCATGGTCGCTTCACCGTGTCTTTGGGGCCTA
This sequence comes from Rhipicephalus sanguineus, assembly GCF_013339695.2. Taxonomy (NCBI): domain Eukaryota; kingdom Metazoa; phylum Arthropoda; class Arachnida; order Ixodida; family Ixodidae; genus Rhipicephalus; species Rhipicephalus sanguineus. The sequence continues at coordinate 214,492 of NW_023615415.1, forward strand.
ATAAAGGTCGTGTTAAATGGAAACTAAAGGCAAATGTTAAGTCGAGGTTGATTGTTGAAATAGTTGTCCATAAACCTCGTAGTGCTACTCTTATGCCAAGGAAGTGCTTATTTGAAAGTAAAATCACGTTTTAGTGGTCAGCATCGCGTTAGCGCACTTCAAATCACCCGCCTGAAAGCGGTATTTCGCACGTCACTGTTGCCGTGCCCGACGTTGCCCGCCTTTACTGCGCGGCGGCGTGCACTGGCGGCGTGCACCATTCGGGCATCCCGCAACATCACGTGCATGCGGTATTTTGTCGAACTCTGTCAGAACGACTTTCACGAGCGTGCAAAACACACGCGGCAGCACGCGATACCGAAACTACCACTGAGACGCGACCGCGTGAGCGAAGCAGGGCGCCGGGCGAAGCGCAGTTCGGCGAAAACGGAACTTTTGAACCACGAGCGGTGTTCCCCATGACAACACCAAAAAGGTTCTTTTTTCCATGAATCAAACAAACGAACAAGCAGCATTTTAATACGTGTCTTGATGCACGGAAGGTTCTTTTTTATTGCAGCTAGTTTGATTACTAGTGATTAATTGTACTCAGACTCTCCCACGTCAACGGGATCACTTCCAAAATGTCCAACTCGTGGCGCGCATCGTGCGATACATTTAGCTTATTTTCTCGGTAAGTAGGGCACTGCTGTTGATAATACTGCCGTTTTAGACATCGTCATACATTGAGCTTTCAGCCTGACATAAACTATTTGTTTTAAGCGTCCCTTTAACTGATACGTCGCAAGTGGTGGAGGTAGCCGTCGGCAGCAGGTATCCGGTAACATGCCTCAGAATGACCCCACCGGCGCTCCTGCATCTACCTCCATTGCCCCGACTGCCGCGGCCTATCTACCCTGGGGCATTAGTGGGCGCCACCGTGATCCTTCCGTGTTCACCGGATTTCGAGGCGAAGATGTCGAGGATTGACTCGACAACTACGACTGAGTGAGTTCATTTGACAACTGGCACGATCCGGCCAATCTTCACCGTGTCCTTTTTTACCGCACGGGCGTGGCGAAAATATGGTTTTTAATCGCACGATTGATTTCGTGGACTGGACCAATTTCAAGCAAGAGATTCACCAAATTTTCGGCACTCCGGCGGTTTGTTCAGCCTTCGTAATAAGCCACTGGACGCCCGCAAGCAACAACTCGGCGAATTTTACTCGTCATACATAGAAGATGTGCTTGCTCTTTGTCGCCGCGCCAACATGTCCATGACCGAATCAGAGAGTTTTCGTCGCGTACTCAAAGACGTCGGTAGTATCGCCTTCAATGCGTTGGCCATACAGAACCCGATAACAGTCGCCGACATTGTTGCTGAGTACCAACGCCTTGAGAACTGGAGTCTCTATAGTTGCAGTCGGACAGCCCCGGGAAAACACCCACAACCGCTGAGACCTCGTTGCGTGCAATAATTCAGGCTATTATACGAGAAGAGCTGCAGCCTTTTGGCCTCTCAGCAACCCAGATTCCACCTCACGCCTCCGAAACTCGGTTGCGCGACTATCTGGCTTTTGGCGGCGATAAAGTAAGGTGGTTAGAGAGTTTCTTTTGCCGGTGAGAGGCATTCTTCAAAGAGCCTCCGTGCTGAAGCCCACGATTGACATCGGGGTTATTCTTGTTTACTTTTTCTAAATAACTTGGTCTACCATATGTACTGCTCTTTGGCGAAATTATTGCTTTTGTTCGCAAAGGTAAGCAGCAAAATTAGCAGTTCAAGAAACACTGGACAAGCGTAACAACGTGGTTTTTGTTTTGTTGCTTAGAAATTAAAGAGGCAACTATTTGTTGTATACCATTGCTGTGCTTGTCGGACACGGTTCTTGACCACGTAAAAGTTGTCTTCCTGAAGTAGGAAGGAAAAGTTGTTGTACACAGCAAGCGACAGAATTTCTTTTTTTTTAATTTGGCTCTCATATCGCATATCGTTTCCGATACACCCCGCTTTCTTACGGAAGTTCTAACCCCACGACAAGCATATCGCCACGTCCTTTTCATGTTGTGTTCATTGACTGTTCGGGGTTTACAACGCCTCCTCGGAGCACAAATTATATGTGCGATGCCGGTTACGTCGCTGCGAAATGAGGGATTTCTCGTCCGAGCTAATAACGCTACATCAACTGGAGCGATCATCGTGTTGAGCCGAGCTACCAGGCTAATTATTAGACAAAACACGTTATATTAAAATATAATAATAAAACGAAGCAAAAACAGCACAGGTGGCTACTCAGAAATGTTAGTTCACGAGTGATAGTTAGTTCACGACCTGACATAGTCGTACTTGACAGCTTACGTTTGTTCGCCAATCTGGTCATATCCGATTGACATTTGAATGCGTGGAACACTCGGCATTTTAGATATATTGGGGCACTTGCCGATTTAGAACCTGTAACGTAGCAGAAACGATGCACCTTGAAGAGTCCGCAGCCGCAAACTCTCCGCGTTTGGTGATGCACGTCGCATACATATTCAGACCGCAGTTTCCTCTTTTAGATGCGAAGTATCTTATGGCGGAGTTCAATCCGGTGGTGCTGGTGGTGGTGGTGTGCGCCGTGACCATCCTTACTGCGCATGCACATACCCTCTCCCATCCCCCTCTCCACTTCCCATCTACCATCTCTCTCTCTCCACTTCCCCTCTCCCATTTCCCTCTCTCCACTTCTCCTCTCCCTCCTCCTTTCCACTCCACCTCTGAAACGCGGGCTAGACATGCCGAAATTCTCCCCTGCGCAACGCCGCGATAAGCACCAGCGCATGCGCGTCTCCTCCCCGTTTCTCTCCTCTCCTACGCTGCCCCCTCTCGCACGCCTGCCGACCGCGTTCCCCGCTCGCCCTGTGAGAATTAACGGCCAGGCTAGAATGAAGACAAGACGCGCGTAGCGTTCCTCTTCGCGTTCCACGACGCGAGGTCGGTAGCATGCCCAAAGAACGCCAACGGAACGCGATCGTGCAAGTGCTCCGGCTTCGCATCGCCTCATGGTCCCCTTTAGCGCGAAATGGTGTAATTTTTTCTGTAGCTATTAGAAGAAACAAAATGTCACAGTGGTTTCCCGCAGACTTTTCGCTGGCTGCCGCCATCTCTCAGAAACGGCGGGAAACCGCGGAGCAGCGTCACAACGCGTCCCAGGGGTGGTACGACCGTACCGCGTGCCTGTCCTTCTCGGATGCGGCTCCAAGAAGCTATGGGTAATTGGGCCGTGTTCGTATCGCCTTCCCAATCGCTAGCCTAAACGTCGCTTCTGGGTGGAGGCCTAAAGATTCCTGCAAGAAAAGCCAATGTGCTCACGCCCTCCGGCTCATATCTGTATTTGCACCTACCTCGAACTTTCGCTCACGGACAACGCTGCATTTTTGCTCACAACAAAGACGCTGCCGCCGACGCCGCCGACAACGACACCGGAATTTATGCCATACGAGTTAACATGTGGATGTCACGCGAAAACGGCGTTCTAATGAAGGACGCAATCTACAACAAAACTCCACCCTCAGGCGTCACTTAGGCAACTTCAAAAGGAGATTCCGCGTAAATTTTCATTTCATTCGTTCATTTACTCATTGCTGTGGCTACCAGTGCTTCTTGTGCTTGAGCCTTCCCCTTGATTGGCGCCATACCAACTCGTAGAATGCATTTATGCTGCAACGTTTGAGCGATTGTAGCGTTTTGTAGAAGGTTGCCTAAAGGATGGAACGCAAACTTGATTTCTTTTCTTGCAGTATTACCATTGTGCAGATTACATGTAAAACTATTCGCATAGGTAAGCAAAACTCCGAATTGAAACCAGATCGAGCATGTAGGTTTTCAAGATTGAACTAATCTGGGTGTGTCGTTGTCTATTTGGCATCAATGACGAGGTCGCCGTCCTTCCTTTCGGGATGGAAAGCTACTCTTCCATAGTAGTATACTCGTGGACAACTTTTCTTGTCGACGAAGCGAAGGCTACCGCTCATGAATGTTGTCTCACAATACGCCCGTACATTCAGCGTCAAATAAAAAAAATACTGCCTCATTTTCAACGTGCTCTTTGGGATAGGTTGCAGCTCACACCAGTGAGATATTTTAAATGCGAATGCATTTCTTAGTCGGGGGTTGTCCTGCGTCCCTTGCCGGCGTGCGCACAGGTGTTATCTCTCCGCGCGCGCTCCTCCTCGCCCCTAGCAACAGCTTGGCCGCGCCTAGCCACCGAAGCAGGTGGTGAGCGGCGGAGGGTAAGGGAGAGAAGGAGCGCGCGGGCGTGTGATAGCGCTCGCATCGCGGAGCAGCGGAGGGTAAGGGAGAGGAGGAGTGTACCCGGTGAGGGCGCTCGCATCGCGGAGCTCGCTCGGCGGAGAGAGAGCTCGGGCGCTCCTCCTCTCCGCGCTCGGACCTATATATATCATGCAGGGAGCGCGCGCTTTGGTGTCTTGATAGCGATGGAAGTCGGTGAAGTCGAATCTCTCGCGGCAACGATACCACTAGGACGAAGTGTAACAAAATGCAACACGAGCATTACGCCTCTACGTGTACACTCTCGTCTCTCTTCATTAATTAATCGCACACTCATCGGGTGCAGCCAAATGCATTCGCATTTCCTCACGATCGCCTTCGGAGAGGTGCGGATTTTTTTATTTATGCACTTCACACGCTGTCAGTGCGTTTTGCACGCGTGATTTTTATTGTTAAAAGTCGCGCCTTTTAACACTAAAGTGGTTTATGCTGGGGTTCACCAAGGCTTTCACGACACATTTCTGTCACGGAAATACGTGAGCAAAATGAGCGCCATCTTATGGCAAAGAAATGAAAGACTATGAGAGAAATTCCGTTGACAGGAGTCGAACTCAGTACCTGTAGGTCCGCAACGATGGCTTGCGGGCGGTTAGCTCACTGAGCGATCGCCAAAGACATAACGAGGCCCACAAGAACGCGCCTTTTATCTTTCACACTTTCCTCTCACAGTGCACTTTGATAGATGGATAGATAGCTCCTATGAACGTGTCCTTCGTAACGAGGCGGTGCATATGTGCCACCAGGCTAGAAAAAAAATAAGCTTCGTTGCCTCCGTAATTAGCTCCGGAAACAAGCCGTTGCTACAAGGTGGTTGGGCATATTTACAATACACGTGCAATGTCATCAAGTCTTTAGCGCACCGCGAGGTGGCGGCTTTATTCCAATCTTTGCTCATTACATCCATTCATATCGAAAAATAGCTCACCGATGGCGCCTGGCTGTCGCACTGCGTGACTCGCTCGCCCTATGAGAATTAATGGCCAAGCTAGAGGAAAGACACGACGCTAGTCGCGTTTCTCTTCGCGTTTCACGACGCTTTGAATGAGGGCATATCGAGTATAAGTGTTTAGTATGTGCTTGTTGATGCCATATTTGCGGAGGATTCACCATATGCGGTGTCCAGGTATATCTTGACAACTTCAGCTACTGCATGGGTTAAATCATGATCGTGGACGTTAGTCCTCGGTACGGAGATGTGCCATTGGGCGTCAACGTTGGTGCGTCTATATCAAGCGGTGCTATATGCACCAAAAAACAAATGACATTTTACAAGCTTTCATATACCAATGCACTATAAGCAGCCAACTACTTCGGTAACGACACGTTTCACTTTCGTGTTATACCAATTCTAGAGTGTACGCACTAACCAATTCCAATGATGGAGGGATCAGTCAGTTTTTTCCGTCTACTCGAACGCTAAGCGGCGCCTGCGTCGATACAAAACGCCGATTGCGCGCAGCCATCACTAAACAAACCGGTGCGAAACGCGGGCCATACCGGATTACTTCTCGTAGGAGTACAATTGTAGAAGTTCCGCCCCTGTTCTTTATTGCCAAGAAAAGTTGTTCGTGAGCATGGTGCCATACAGAAACTTCTTATCTGTGGCGTGCAAGACTTGCGTTTCGAGCACGCACCGCTCATCTTAACTCGGAGTTTCGTATGGCGTGCGTAAAAGCTGCAGTATACAGATATACCATGACGAGGAACGAAAAAGCAAACAATGGCGCCCCACACCATGCGTTCATCGACAGCTGCGTCAGAGGTACGATACTTTAGGTAACCGTGTTCACTGTTGTAGAGTAGCTTTGCAGTGTATAGCGTGTATTATCGCACTTTGCGGAACACTGCCTCTAGCCCCGCCACGGTGGTCTAGTGGCTATGGCGCTCCATTGCTCACCCGAAGGTCGCGGGATCGAATTCCGGCCGCCGTGGCTGCACTTTCGATGGCGGCGAAAATGTTCGAGGCCCGTGTACTTAGAATAAAGTGCACGTTAAAGAACCCCAGGTGGTCAAAATTTGCGGATCCCTCCACTACGGTGTCTCTCATAATCATATAGTGGTTTTGGGACGTTAAACCTCAGATGTTAATATTATTAACATTGCCTTTAGGCTGTGGTAAAGTCATACCACCACTGGTTATAAGTTTTTACCATACCAGCGGCTGTATCACTTGCGTGTATTCATTGAGTAAAGATTGCTTTGTAAATGTGTGAAGTGGTGGCAGTGACGAGAAACCTTACTACACTAAAAAATAAGAAGTGTAAACGGTGTCTTTTTGTCCCAAAACAATATTCCTCATTTGTCTCGCGTATCTGTCCTTGCATTATGGCCGCGTGCCCAGCATTTCCTGATGCCAAACGGCATGCGCGTTATCAGCGTGACTCAGCATTCTTGATAGGAAAGTGCCGAGCGCCGAGTTTTCAAGGAACGACACGCAACCATGGCGATGACGATTAATGTTGTGGGACAAAAAGACACCCATCTTTACTCCATCTTTAGTAATATTGTATACTCTACCGGAGATGTCTACTGAGTACCCTAAATCGTCTCCATTGAAAGGTGAGAGCTTATTCCTTGAATGACTGTGCTAGCCGCTGCCAATTGAAAGGAGTGACACGAAAGCGCAGCGTAAATTACGTAATCTTTGATGCCATGCACCCAGGTGTTCCAAAACCGAATGGTCGAAAATTGAGACTTTGAATACCGAATTTGGCATGGGATTAACTAGATGGTGCCCGAATTCTCTAAAAGCCGTGCTGTTCTATGTGCCCTTATGGGTTGCAGAAATAAGCTTATTTCCTAGCGAATGAAAATTTTCACCAGTCGGGCGCAGTCATGCGCGCCCTATGTTCACATGGATCAAGAGACAGCTCATGCGTTTGTACGTGTTCTGTTCCCGCAACTCAGTGCAAGTTTAAACGATAGAGAGCAGCCCGGTCGCTTCACTCGCTGCAGCGGCGGCGTTTTCTTACGCGTGCGTTTCGTTGAATTACAGGATGTGGGATACTAAGTGAGTTGGCTGTTAGCTATACTTCGTGTAAAGTTTATCTGAATGCCGCCACAGGGACGCTGCAGCAAAGGAACAGACGACGAGGAGGTGCAAGTGTGGCGCGTGTCGTGGCTGGTGCTCGGGCTATGTGCGTGCTCGGGACTAGACGCTGCCGGTGATGATCGCGGCTGGGCGTGGACGCTCACGGACACAGCTGGTGCTTGCCATGACTGACTGCTGAGGCTAAAGCATGATATCTAAGGGAGAGGTGTCAGCACCGACGGTACAGCACCATGCAAGTCGACGCGGTACTTTATAGTAACGCCGACAGGTGGTGCGTCGTCGTCTCCCAGATGCATAAAGTTTCTCCCAATAACACCTAGAGGAAAATCCTGCGGAACCGTCTATCTGGATTTCCTAAGGGGTGCTGCACCACGATGGCCATGGACGTTTTATTCAACACAAAGACAGTATACTTCTTGGCATACTCGAGTGCGTCGTACTCTCAATCCTTCATATTTTCCCCGAAACGCAATTTTCTCCACAAGGATTTGTTGAATCCCAGTATCACAACGACACTTCTGATCTCGATAGGAGTCAATACGGATCGAATTACTTGATCGCGATCAACAGGCGTCGCACTACCCGTTCCAAACTGCGCTCTCAATGCGAAGACACTGTGCAGAAAGAGCACCTGTCCTTGGAGCGGCCCTATTCTCTTACACCAGTTTCGTAGAGTTACGCGAGATCGGATACAAAAGAGTTTGCTGCAGGCCTCACTTTTTATACCATTACAATTTGTTGCGTCCTTGCGGTGACTCTGGGACTTTTTTCTTTTCTTCCGCTGGGGGGCTAGGGTTAGGGTCTGCGCGTCTGCATTTGATGATGATGCCCGCATTACAGATGACCAACGCGGCCTCCATTTCTCGCTAAAATTTGCGCAACTGAGAAAAATTATGAGGCTTGTCGGGGATTTTGGCGCAGCATAGCGGAATTTCAACAAATTTCATGTTTTAGGCTTAGCTTGGCGCAATTGAGGAAACGTATCAAATTGGCGCAATTGGCGCAGCTGTTGCACGCCTGCTCTCACACACTAAGCTTTACCCATGTTTTCCTTCTCGTCAGGTTTCGTTCTCGCCGCTAAACTAGAACGTGCGGACGACGGATGGCCAGGAAAACTACTGAAGAAAGGACACTGTTCAAGAATAGAAATCTGGAGGTCATGTATTCGTAATCCCTGCTATATATGTGTGTACACTGTTTTCATTCTCGGAATATCCTCTAATTGATCATAATGTTTTCGGGTGAATAATTGAACAAAATAAATGTTCACATTCGGTGACTATGATGTTAGTGCAACTTTTGTGCAGTATTGCAGATACAATGAAAAGCATGATGGGTTGATTGCTAGAAACACTTGCCAACTTTTCAGGTGGCACATTGACGCTAGAAGCTAGTGGTACGTCATAGTGAAGATTCTATTGCCGCAAACGAGGCACTAATATCACATTGGATTCCATAAAATGGGATTTTGTTCGATGATCTCGACTGTGTGCTGAACTCAAAAGCTCCATATTTGTTATATTCGCCCTGATATAAAACACTTCGGTCCGCATGCACATAGGTGTCAAAAAAGCTGGGCACCACGTATGAAATAGTATACAGTCTAAATAAAGGGTACATTTTATTGTATCAGACAACATGTCAGGCGTGTAAACAAAATGCTTTCAAAAGCACCAACAATTGATGTTGCATGGGTCGGATACTTTTATGGTGCATCTTTAGATGGCATCTGATAGGCCCTGGGAAAATATATACAACAAAAATCGCGCATACACGCTAACATAAAAAGACATACTTGCCTACATAGCATTGCCCACATGTGCCCTCTAATGTAATATGTGATACAGTAGCCGCGAATCCTCAATCTAATCTATCCATGAACGGCGTCTGCCTGACGCTTGGCTGGGGGAAGTATGAGCGCTAAAGAATACGTTTTGTTGCCTACCTACTCTGTGTGATGTAGGATACAAGTGTGCGCTTCCTAGGAACATAAGCCTCAGAAAATATTCAGCAGTTCGCGCTTCAGTCGTTGCGGTGTTCGTAGATGTGGACCTGGAAATTGAGGTCTTATTTCCTATTAATTTGTACCGCTACACATGTGAGTGAAGCTTAGCTACTCACTTAGTGAGTACGCTTATGACGCGAAAGGCCCCCTCTTTGGGCAAATCTTTTTTCCGCATACGTCACACCTGTGTGGTCGCTCGCCGGTGTGGGTCAGAACATGCACTTTTAGCGTACTCATCGCCGCGAATTCCGTGGGAAACATGTGGTAGAGACACGGTTTCTCGCACGAATGCGTGCGGGTGTGCTTTGCTAGTGCTTGTTTAAACCATTTACTGCTTTGGACGAGCAGAGCACGTCCTGTCCAAACGGTCCACAAAGTGGTTTGGACGAGCAGAGCTTGTCCTAGCGGAATAGGTACTCCCCTCTAGCGTTCAGGACAAGAGGCGCTCTTCTACAGCTTATATTGCGTGTAATCCACCAGATGGCAGCCTTCGTTTGACAATTTATTTTTCTCCTGCGGAAAGAGCGCGGTGTTTGTATGAAAAGATGGCTTGCGGTGGCGGCCACCCATGCATAGCTGACTCGTCAACACGAAAAATAAGCTTTTCATTTTCGTCATCTTCGAGTGATGGTGATTCGGATACAGATGTTTATCTTGTGTCCGGAAGTGAAGGCAGCGATGGCGGTGAATTGAGCATCTCCTCCGGTGATGATGGAAACAGCTCGGAAGCGAACATCGCGAGTGCTAGCCAGTGGATCCTGCGTGATGCGGGCTATCCTCCTGTGAAGCCTCCTCGCTTTCCATTCTTGGCCATTCCAGGCAAGACTTTCAACTTGTCATCGCCAGACGACCTTATGGAATATATTCAGCAGTTTCTCCAAAAGTGCTTCATTTGCACTCGGAAGCGAGGAGAACACGAGTAAAAGTTGAGTAGCAAAGTCGCTTTTGGTGCAGGAGCTGCAACAGGCCCCCTTGCGTTATTCCTTGTTTAGATTTGGCTAAGTATGTGGTACAAAATTTTAGGTGCGAAATATCTCTTGCGCAGGGGTATGTAAGGCGGCGTGGTAATCCGCACGCAGCATAGTCCACACTCACACTACGCATGCGCGACTCTCCTCCTTTCCTCTCTCCAACAGCTGCGCGTTACTCTCTCCACTTCTCTACCAGCACCTGCTAGCGCTTCTCCTGCGTTCTCGCTTCTGCTGTCACGGCGCATACGCTACTCTCCTCCTCTAGTCTCCTGTCCTTCAAATAGTAGAGCGCTGCGCGCGTTCAGTCCAGCGCTTGCCTCGGTTGGCTCATCTGAAATGCGGGCTCGACATGTCGAAATTCTCTCCTACGCAGCGCCGCGATGAGGGCCAGCGCATGCGTGCCCCCTCCACCTCTCTCTCCTCTCCTACGCTGCCTCTCTCGCGCGCGCCTGTCGACGTTTCCCGCACGCCCTGTGAGAATCAGCGGCCCGGCTAGATGGAAGACACGACGCGCGTAGTGTTCCTCTTCGCGTTCCACGACGCGAGGTCGGTGGCGTGCCCAGCGAACTCCAACGGAACGCGATCGTGCAAGTGCTCCGGCTTCGCATCGCCTCATAGCCTCCTTTAGCGGGAGATGGGGTATTCTTTTTTCAACATCGACTAGCTACTTTTTGGCACAGACAGATTCGAAATCAGCAATAAAGAAATAGGCACTTTTGGTTGGGAAATTTTCAAACAAATAAAGCACTTAAGGGGTTAAAACGAAGTTCGCGGCTACGAACTGACAGCTTAATTTTTTTACACCCGAGTGAACCATCTTATGCTGCAAAAGGGTGTATATTGCTGAGAAACTCTTCCCGCATACGTCGCACTTGTGAGGTTTCTCACCGGTGTGGCTTACAACGTGCGTTTTCAGCGTGCTCAAGAGCCCGAACGTAGCGGCACACAGATGGCAGGCGTAGGGCTTCTCGACAGTGTCGTACGGGCAATTGCCGGAGTGCGTCGCTCCGGAAAAATTTTGTGCCGCACGTGGCAGCCAAACACCTTCTTACCCGAATGAGTAAGTGCGTTGGACGCGAGGTTTGATTTCAAGCCGAATCTCCTTCCACAGATGTTGCACTCATACGGTCGTTCTCCAGTGTGCGTCGACATGGGAATTTTGCAAACGTCGCTGCTGGTGAACATGACCGGGCAGGACGAATACTCGAAGGGCCTCTCGCTTGTGTGTGTGCGACTGTGGATCACGAGTTTGTTCTTCTGCGTGTATTTCTTGGCACACACACCACAGGCGTACTTTTTTTCCTGCACGTGAGAAAGCAAGCGTGTTCGCAGCTTCGACCTGCGGTTGAAAACTTTCTCACACACGCCGCACTGCAAGGACCTTGTGGCCGTGTCGTTCTCGTTGGGATACATTGACCTGGGCAGGGAACCTTCGACTGAGAGAAAAAAAAATATTTATTGATATATTGTGACTGAGATGTGAGCGCACAAATAAGCTGCCGGCTACTTGCTTAGCTACTGACCAGCTGTAGCATAAAAGACAACAAAGAACACACAATTCATGTCAAAAACAGCGTCAAAACGGAAAAGAAAATGTCTGAAATGCAATCAATAAAATCCCCAATAGTACCTCTAGTCATCATGGTGATAACCCTCACATGTGGGCACCATGCCAGTCAACACATCAGAATAACTAGGGCATACGTATACTAAGTGACCCTAAAGTAATAGGAACATAAATGCCTTATTTGGGGGGTTGAGCCCTCTGCCCCCTAACTACGGCCCTCATTGCCAGCAATGCCTTTGTCTTCAAGAAGGCGTTTTAGCATTTTAAAGCGTTCGTAAGGCTCTGGTTGCTACATGTGAGGCCAGACGTCGTGGGTTCGATTCCCAGAGGCGAATCATTTTCTTGGTTTTTTTTCTTTCTCACCCGTTGGCGTCCATTTTATGAATGTCATATCCTGTAACGGAAGTACTAGGTGGACCCCGGCATGAAACACTTTCGTGTTAAAAAACCTTGTGCACAAACTCAAATTAGTTATATCGATCAAATTAGTTATATCGAGTGCCTGCCGTATTGTTTTACAGCGAAAGCTGTTATTAGATCATTTTACCGGCCGTTTTTGGCGCCGTAGTTGTCCACCGCCGCCACCGCCGCCGCCGCCGCCGGTGTCCGTAACCAGTATCGCTCAAAATAACAAAAAAAACGAAATAAGAAAAAAATTGCAGGATGGAACGAGGTTCGAACCTGGGCGCTCTGCGTGGGAGCCCAGTATTCAACCTCAGAGCCATGCCGGCGCTTGAAACTGCTATGCAAAAAGGTCCTATACAGGCTTCATGTCGGGAAGGAACCATATTAGCATATGCAATATAGCGTGGTAGAAGAGTAAAATAAGCACCAAGCGTCGCACAACGCGAATTCTGTAACCAGGCGTCACACAATGCGAATTGCGCAACGAGTAGGTTGTTGAATGCTTCCAACCCATTACAAAGGACTCTGCCATAATTCTTCATCGTCATCAGGCACGGCATCAACAAAGTGCGCATAATGCCTTACATGGCTTTAGCAGGTACCAACGCTCTCCGTAGAATGACGAAAAATGGCACAGTGCCTGCTGCCCTACTTCTCAAAAATTACAATTATTGTTAGCGTAGTGGGTTCCTCGCAAGTGCACTTGTATTGGTTGCCAAGGAAGCCCATAAGCGCATGATCCATTTCCTCGGGGTCTCAGAAAAGTTCTTCACCCCCCCCCCCCCGTCTCGCTCCCACGTCAACGTATGTTATACAGCATGACCGGATAGGGAAATAGCAACCGGGCGTCACCCAACGCAAATTACATAACTGGTGGGCCGTTTAAAGATTCCAACCCATTAGAAAGGGCTGAGCCATAATTCTTCATCGTCATCAGTCGTCGCGTCAACAAAGTGCGCATAATGCCTTACAGACGTGTAGCTGGTGCCTCGCTTCTCCGCAGAATGACTAATAATGGCTTAGTAGGCGCTTCCCAACTTCACAAAAATTGTGATTTATGGCGTAGTGGGCACCTTTCTAGTGTACTTGTATTGTAGCCCCAAGAGAGTTTAACGGGCTCTAGAAACGCCGCTCTTCCAGCTTTCGCTGTGACTGTGCCGCGGTTTCAGCGCAGGCCATATTTATCTCCGAAATGCCGCTAGAATGACGCCTATGCGCGCGCTTGGCACAGATGATGAGATAATTGCTGAAATATAGCAGGATGTAGCGGTTTTCACGATTTGGCACAGTATGGCACAATTGGCGCAGCTGTCACATCACTAGAGTAACGTATAGCACAGCCTTGTAGAGTATAGTATAGCAATGATGTAGGACGAAAAGTGAGGGTGAGGAGGAAGGACTGGAGGAGGGGAGAGAATAAAGCGTCCCATACTGTCGTGTTATTCAGTATAAAACGAACGGGAAAGGGATATGAGCAGGATGGGGAATGCTACCAGCTCCGTTCTTTCCTCAGTCTTCGCATCACTAGAACACAGCTGCCCCATATTTTTGTGAGTGGCTCGTTTATTTGTTAGACACTATTGAAGTGAATCCATTTCTAAATGTTAACAGCGCATAGAAGGTTTTGAAAGGGACGATAAAAACAGAGGCAGATAAACAGAGGGCTTGTCTCTTTCCCAACCTTCTATGCGCTGTTAACATTTAGAAATGCATCCATACCAGCTTGACCAAGCGTCAATCCCTTCAAATGAATCCAACACACAATTTCGCCACAGAAAGCATACAGGGTCTTAATTGCTTTTCTTAGCGGTAGTTTACTAATCAAGACTAAACGGAAACGAATTAACGCGTTTGGCAAGCGCCTTCCGTCGCACCTCAATCGATAGAACATTGGACGCGTGATTCAAGGGTTGTGCGTTCGTATCCGATAGACGGATAGCATTTTGTTTACTTTAATGTTTTACAATTTACGTCTTATATGTCCCACTACAGTCGAGGAGAACAATTAATGCCCCCTGTGCTTTCCTTGGCCTAAATGTCTGTTGGATTCGTTTTGTCGATGCTTCTTAGAAATGAAATGATAAAAGCCCCATCTCTCATTTATGAAAACAACAATCGGAGAAAACATACCACTATTCCCACCCACATTAGCTAGCTCTCTCTATATATGATGAATGAGGCCGTTTATTTCAGAGCGGGCAAGAGCGTATTCCTTGCGACGTATGTTCCGCTGCTGGGTTTATCACGCTCAAAATGTTTTCATAGACAATCATAGACTCGCAAAACAGAACATAAATAAAGCAAAGGTCAAAAATTGAACGAAAGGATAGTGAACCGATGCATGCCGAATTAAATAACGACATATTGCATATGCCTGCCAAATATCGACATATTGCAACCTGCAAATTTCAAGTAATTGGTAAAACATTCAAAAAGAATATCGAACAGCATGTATGGCAGCGAAAATGAGTCTACAAATTCCAAGGGGCCCGTGTACTGTGCAATGTCTGTACACGTTAAAGAACAACAGATGGTCTATGTATCCGGAGCCCTGCACTACGGCGCCCCTCATAATCAAATTGTGCTTTTGGCACGTAAAACCCGATATTATTATAAGATTACTCTATGCGGCAATGTGCTGGCCAGCTGAGCTTAAGTCGAAGTACCAGGGATGGCCAAGACGAGTAACCTATGCGCAATATGCTTGAGTTCATAGTGGTATAGAAACAATGGTGTTTTCTATTGTGATGGCGGTGTGCAAGCACAGACACATAAAGACAACGGCGCATTTTACGAGACTACTCTATATAAGACAAAGTAGCCCGGCTCCGTGAAAAGAGAGCACTTCGTGAAAATAACGATTAAAAGGTGATTCCTTTGCCCTAGGCTGTATGGTAGAGCCAGTGTTAGCTTCATTAGGTCAGCTTGGGTTTGTATACAAAACGTCCACGTCTGAAGTGTCGCAGCAGACTGTGAAAACTGACACTATCTTTCGTTCCAGTGGCGCGAAAACAGGGGCGCGGTATATTACCGCTTTAGGGATGTAATATCGACACCAAGATCGAGTGATACAGTCGTTTTTTTTAGCTGGGAGCGATAATATGGTGCTCTGGCAATTTTCCCGCTACAACTTGCACCGTCACGCGCGCCAACTGGCTGACGCGGGCGAAGAAGCCACCGCCCACTTACCGGCCTACCGCTGCAACGGAGCCGGCGAGTCCCGGCCGCAGCTGAATTCGTTCGCTCAAACTACGGCTGAGGGCAGCATTTTCTGTGCTCGAGAATGCCCTTGTCACGTGATCTTTTTGTATTTCGCGGGCTTTATTTCCAGCTTGTAAATAATGGTATACGTGGGACTTGGTATACGTGAGTCGCATTTCTTGCCTCAACTCAACATTTAGCAATTTAGGTAAATATTCCTAAATAACACATTAGTTAATTACCAAACAAAAATTGTCTGTGGTGCGCAAGGTGACAACCGACAATCGAAACGCTGGAATATTCGACGGCACATGTATAAATGCGGACGCGCTTCACCGCTTGTCAGTTGATCGACGGCCGACGCTCTGTTCGCCCGTATCAGTGCATACCGCGTATTTCGGTAGTTTGAGTTTTCATTTCCCGGCCACAAGTTCGGTCAAATAAACAGTTTCATCTTGAACACGCCGGCTGCTGTCTTCGTCGACGTCACGAGCACGTGACATCTGATGGAGGTGCTGTCCATGATCCAGACGCCACTTCGGGTGCTGACCCAAACCCATGCCGCGACGAGGACGACGGAAAGGAAAACCCGGATCGTCGAACATGCCGCAGGCAGAAGAGACTGCAACCAGAGTACGGGCTCCTTCCCGAAAAAGCGAGGCAGCCGCAGATCCCAACATCGGCCACAGCGACGATGATCGACCCCGTGCAGCCTGCGCCGATCCTTCTTCGGTAGGCCAAGGAGCCGCCAACCTTCCGCGGATTGTCGTTCGAAGACCCGGAAAGCTGGCGCGAAGCCTACGACCGAGTCGCCCTTTTCAATGCCTGGACCAGTGAAGACAAGCTACGGCATGTCTACTTCGCGTTGGAGGATGCAGCTAGAACATGGTTCGAGAACCAAGAGCAAACCCTGACAACATGGGACGTTTTTCGCACCAGGTTCCTGGCAACATTCACCAACGTATGCCGCAAGGAGGGGGCCGAGACTCTGCTCGAAACCCACGTGCAGCTGCCAAACGAAAACGTGGCACTCTTCACAGAAGAAATGACGAGACTGTTCCGCCACGCAGACCCTGACATGCCCGAGGAGAAAAAAGTTAGCTTCCTCATGCGAGGAATCAAGCAGGAGCTGTCATCAGAAACCCGCAGAAGACCATCCAAGAATTCCTCGCGGAGGCAACAACCATCCAGAAGACGCTCGAGATGCGCACCCGGCAGTACAATCGCCGCGCATTTAAAGACAGCGCAGTTGTTCATGCCCTCGGCTCCGACGACTTGAGCGAGACGATCCGAGCAATCGTGCAAGAGGAGCTGCGAAAAATTCTACCTTCACCGCAACCTCAAGTAGATTCTATCGCCGACGTCGTACGCCTGGAGATCCAGCAGTCACTGGGCGCTCCTCAGCTAGCAGAGCCGCTGCCGCAAGCTATGAGCTATGCTGCTGCAGCCCGCCGTTATGCTCCTCCTCCACGCCCACGCCAAGACGCCACACCGCCGCAGTACCGTCTCCAGACGCCGCCGCCGCCACAGACGCCCTACCCTCCGCCTGTCGGCCAGCGCTACGCGCCAAGGAAGACCGACGTTTGGCGCGCCCCTGACAACCGACATTTGGTGCGCCCGCCCGCTCTGCTACCACTGCGGACAGGCCGGCCACACACCGCTGCCAGTACCGACAGATAGGGCTACACGGATTCGCCGTCAACGCGCCGCGCCCGCGGCCAGCCGAACGGCCTCGCGACATCGACGACTACCTCACCGGAACACAGTGGCAAGAACGACGACCTTCCCACTCGCCGTCGCCCGGCGGCTACATGTCACCGCACCGCCGACAGTACACTGGCCTAAACCGGGGCCGGTCGCCTAGCCCGTATCCGGGAAACTGAGCGCAGCAACTGATGGAGGTGCTGTTGCTGTACGACGACCTCCCGAAGATCCTCCGCCGACGATGTCGACGCCGCGACGAAACCTTCTGAACTCGACGCGAAGCAGACATACTCCTGACGGTGAAACCTTGCGCACCAAAGATCTGATGACGCGACATGTAAGCAGCGGAACAAACTGACGCAGCCGTGATCCGACGCCACGACCTAACCGAAACGCTAAGCGACGAACTAGTGACCTCGACGTTATGATCGACGGCCACAACGTGACCGCTCTCGCTGATACTGGAGCCGACTATTCCGTCAACAGTGGGCCGTTCGCCGCAAAGTTGAAGAAAGTTAGGACCGCTTTGGAAGGCCCCGAAATCCGAACCGCTGGAGACCATCTAATAACTCCGTCTGGAGCCTGCACAGCAAGAGTCACCATCGATATTCGCACTTATCCTGCGAGCTTCGTAATCTTGCAACATTGCTCCAGGGATGTCATACTTGGCATGGACTTCTTAAACCATCACGCCGCCGTCATCGGCCTAAGAAACAAGTCGATAACTCTATCGTCGGAGAAAGCGACACCGCCGGTACAAGGACCAATGTCAACATGCCCTGAACGTGCTCGAGGATCAAGTTACCATTCCGCCTAGATCCAGCGTCGTAATTCCCGTCGGCACCGTAAAGGCTGAAGACATCGAAGGTTTCATCGAGAGCGATCAGTGTTTGCTGCTAGACCGTCATATTTGCGTCTTCAGAGGCATTGCTCGGCTGCATGAAGGAAAAGGAGGCTCTTCGACAAGCGAACCCGGAGGCGGCACGGGCACGCGAGGCCGCAGCGAAGCGGGCGCAAAGACAAGTCGACCCCGAGCTGAGAGCCTGCGAAGTATAGGAAGCCATTATACTAAACGGAAAAAGTTCCCCCGAGCTTATCTGATCCGTAAACAAGCTCTTGAACAAAATGTACATACTCCATCACTATGCAACTTTATCTGTATAGTGCATCGATATGTAAATTATAAATATTGTGTATTTACATAACATAGTGTTATAACATTTTGTTATATAACATTTTGTTATGAGCCCCGCCACGGTGGTCTAGTGGTTATGGCGCTTGACTGCTGACCCGAAGGTCGCGGGATCGAATCCCGGCCGCGGCGGCTGCATTTTCGATGGAGGCGAAAATGTTTGAGGCCCGTGTACTTAGATTTAGGTGCACGTTAAAGAACCCCAGGTGGTCGAAATTTCCAGAGCCCTCCACTACGGCGTCTCTCATAATCATATGGTGGTTTTGGGACGTTAAACCCCAGATATTGTTATTATTGTGTTATGAAGATTGTGTATATACAGTCACACCATAACAACTCCTGTGTCACTTCTTTATATGATGATAAATGAGCAGATGTACAGAGGATTCACGGTTTACCGGATTTAACCTCTGGAGCAAGCTCCTTCGTCATCATTCACTTCTTTTCATTCGGTGTATAGGTCCTGCCCCGCAACTCTTCGAAAACTTTCTGCACTTAACGTGGTTTTGCACTGCCTCCACGATGGGAGGCACCTCGGCTGGTTGTGCACTCCCTCCGTGATCATCCGACTGTAGACCGAGCAAGGATGTCATGTGATGGCGTCACCACGTAACATTAATTCATGTGACGTCATGATGACGTAATAATGACGCCAAGATGACGCCCCAATTTTTGGTGATCTGTGCCGTCATGATTACGTCATATAGTGACGTCATCAAGTGATGCTGATTTTTTGCGTAACTCGCGTAGTCACCGGCGACGCGAGACGCCGGTCGATTTTCCTGTTTGATGATGCATCTAAGGATTTCGCCTTAAAATGAGTTAAAGTAATTTACCTTGCCGGGGCTGGATATGAACCTTGGCCTCCAGGCCCGGAAGTCGAGTGCCTTTACCACCGGGATGCATACCCGCGCTCGCCACCAGCGAACACAGCTGAAACATAGGAATGCGCTGTACCCACTGTAACGAACAAGTGTAAAAAAATTACAGCATCTCCCACTAAAGGGAACCATCTTGGGATTCGAAGCAGAACATGGGTCCACTTAAATTTCCGTTCATCACGGGCACTTTGCCCCATTTAACGCGTCCTTGCAAGTGGAACACACCATGCATTCAAAGTAGTTGCTGTTGCTGTTACTCGCCCCGAACTCTTTTTGGAGCACGCCACACGGGTTCATCGCGCGTCTGATGAATCTCGTTCTCCCACACATTCACGTAATTGATGAGATAGTGTAAGGGGGAGAGGCCACAGCGTCTTACCCAGCCCCTTACACAGGCCCGAACGCGCTAGCGCGTGCCAGCACACATGGTTTTGACTGCGTTACGCCAAGCTACGACAGCATACGGCTACCCGGGCCCGTAAAGTGTTCTACACGTATCGTCACCAAGGCGGTCGAAGAACAAAAGGAAGACGACTTCTCCTTGGAGCGAGCGCGCGCTCAGGTGGCTATGTTAGGAGGTAGAAAGCGGGCGGTCGCCAGTGGAACTACGGACACAGCCCAGCGCAAAAGCTGCTTCGCATCTAAAAGCCGCACGTTCTCTCATGCATCTCGCAGTCCATTGTATTAACCGCCCCTTCCCCCCCGCGGAAAGCTTTCTGGCCCTCACGTGGTATTGCAGTGCCTCCGAGATCGGCCTTACGACCCTAAAGCGATGTCATGTGATGACGCCATCATGTCACGCTACGTGATAGGACGTGATGACGGTGTCACAAATATTGGTGACGTCTGACGTTATTCATACGTCATATGGTGACGTCATCACAGTATTTTTTACATCGCTCATTTTGACACCAATGGCGACGGACCCTTTTCGCTTTCGGTGAGGAATCTAAAGGAACGTTCACACCGAACTCGGATCATGCAAGCGTAGAAACGGATCCTTCAAAGCGGACGTGGATGGTCCGGAAAAGCGAAGCGCCGCCCCCCCCCCCCCCCCGCCCCCGCCCGGTCGTTTGCGCGCATAGCGCCCGGACCGATTTCCTCCCTGTGGTAAAGTTGGCGTGAGCGCAGCATCGCGTAGAGCCGCAAAGAGGCGGCACGTCCGCCGTGGATTCCTGGACTGCTCCGCCTCCGCGGTGGAGCGGGCAGCAAGGCAACTCGGTCGGTCTGAACAGCCGCGCACGTTTGCTGCCTGTGCGCCTTGAAAACCCGCTCGCCCGCTTGCGTATTCCGCGTTCGTTGTGAACGTGACTTACGCCATTCGCCTTATTAAAATGACACCGTTTTCTATGAAGGCCACGCTGAACTTCGTAGCAGTGAAGCAAAAGGGATCCACGGGAAAAGACGTAAAATTAGCGTGTATATGTTTACACATTAGGAAAATTGAACACTTTCCGAAATTTTGATGCCAAAAGGGCGTTGCGGTGGGTTGACACGCTGACGAGCGCTGGTAGGAAGACGAAAGAGAGCATGCAGATGCGGCCCCCCCAAAGAAACAATGAAGGTAGTAACACGTGGGAAAATATATATAAAATTCGGCATTTGTGCCGTTGTAATTGGCTCTATTGTAATCGCGTATATTTTTTGTGGTAAGACCTGTAAAGATGACGGAACGTTAAGTGTTACATGCAGTAGCGAATCATCACTAAATCCACCAAAACAAACAATTCGGTCAATTGTCTTAGGCGCCTTTGTGAGCACAGGTCGGCAATCTCACTCATAAGCCGACTCAGTCAGACTCAGATCAAGCCATGAGTTGCTCTCGCGCTCGTATATTACTTCTGGGTGAGTAATATTTTAATTAGTTTAATGTCTGGGTGAGTAATATTTTAATTAGTTTGAGTCCGAGTGAGTCCAGTGGAGGAAAATTTTGTTCATTCTGAGTCCGAGTGAGCCCTAAGCACACAATATAATCGTGGCGCACTACGCCATATGTAATATGACTCCCAACCAACTAGCCCAGCAACGTGCCTGAGCAATTTCCAAAGGAACTTACTGATAAAAATATATATTGTCAGTGATATCTTTCAATGAAAATGTCCTTACTAGCTTGTAATCATTGAGAACTCGTATGTGAAAGTATGAGATGAAGATGAGTATCGTAGAGCACCGATTATGCAAGATATTGGCGCTTAAGTGGGTAGACAGCCTGATCGAAAAACCTAATTATATGCTGACTCATGAGTCAGCTCACTCAGACTCAGATCAGGTCATGAGTTTGAGTCTGCGTGAGTCCGAGGGAGTTATATTTACGTGAGGTATAGTCTGAGTGGGTCCCGTTGAGAAAGTAAAAATTGGTGAGTCTGAGTCCGAGTGATTCCGGTTGAGGAAAATTTTGGTTAGTCTGAGTCCGAGTGAGCCCTAAGGGCAAAATACATTCCATGAGTGAGTCTGAGTGAGCTCCACATTATTTGCCGGCCTATCCTTGTGAGAATGAGGTCTAAGATATTGTTACCACTTGAATGTTCTGTAACAGCCAGAAACAGGTTTAAATCTAAGGCTAAATTGATAAAGCCTGTGGTCCGCCTCTCCAGCTCCAAGGCAGGCCGTCGACTACTAAACACGAAGCCGGCATGTCCTCACAACCCTACGCTCCACACCACAACAAAGGCAGACGCCTGGCCCGCGCTCGCGCTATCCTCGACCGTACAACCGCGAATGGCGGCTCTACCACATTTGTCGATGCGGCGCAATACGGCAACTCCTCTACCTTCGCACTCGCAGTAGTAGATGGCGATGGAGCCCTGCGCTCAGCCGCCTCGGTTAGGCTAGCAACGAGCGCCATAGCCGAGCAGGTCGCCATAGCTTTAGTGATGACCGACCCCTCGCACACCAGCGTCTTCACAGATTCCCGCGCCGCCATTCGATCTTACGAAACCGGCAACATCACGCGTGAAGTAACCCACATTTTACAAACGCAATAGCACACGGGCTCGCACCACCGCTCTTGGCTCCCTGCCCACATGGGCAAAGACATCCACTCCCAACAACCCATCTTCAACGAAACGGCTCATGACCGAGCGCGAGAGCTCACCCGCCGCGACGATCAATGAGGCACCGAAGAGCTGGGCCCAGACATACAGTTTAACGACCCCTTACTAATCTTCCACAAAATCAGCTTTCACTACCGCAACAACAGATGCCAATACCCATTACCACACACAAAGCTCGAACGCGCGCAAGCGGTAGCATTTCGCATGCTACAACCGAGATCGTGCCTATCATGGGGCCGACTGAGCCATTACAACACATACATTACTATCCAATGCCCACATTCCAGAGAACTTTATTGTTCACTCTCGCACATGCTATGGCAATGTCCCGCGTTACCTCAGGGACCTCTCACCAGTGAGTCCGACTGGATAGAGGCACTCAGGAGCTCAGCTCCACCAACAACTCAAGGCAGTCCAGAGGGCCCGAGAACTGGCGGAACGCCATCACGTTCCCGCCTCGACTCGGGCGTTGCCTACGGCGGCGGCTGCTAGGGTGTCCCCCCGTAGATCCCCCAGCAGCTTGAACTCCTCAGCACCGATAAATAAAAGTTCTTGACTGAGTGTTGTTGTGTTACACGATGAAGTTAATTTCACTCAGTTGATCACAGGAAAGTTGAAGTCTCCCAGAGGCACATGGTATAAGAGAGAGAGATAGTACAGCTTTATTAAGAGTCCAGTGCAGACGCAGATATTTCCCCGCGCCAACCGGCTACTCTAACGCTGGGCCCGGCGGCGTGGCCTAGCGTAGGCCATGCTGCCGGACCATGCCTTCGTCAGAATCACGTTATTCTGACGAAGGCCGGTCCCACGGCCGAAACTTTATGAAACCATTTTTATCATGAAGTTCCTTTGAAAATTGCTAAGGCACGTTGCCGGGCTAGTTAGTTGGGAATCATTATACATATGGCGTAGCGCACCACGCGGCATATCAAATCAAATCAAAATGAGTTTAAGACGTGTATACAAAAAATGCGTACATAATATTTCGACCAATAGCCTACGTGGCTAGTAGCTGGCCCAATAGAGAAAATACATAAAAGTTAGCAACGCACATGATTGGTCATGAAAAATGATTGGTTTTATAGATATGGAAGTTTCAGTGATGTACAATCTACGTACGGAAAGGTGATTACAATTCATTAGACAAGAAAGAGCGTTTGCAAGAAAGGTTGAAGTTACGCGTAATTTTTATTTCCAGAGGCACAGTGTTCCAGGTTACAGCTCCGAAGAATTCTAGCAATCGTTCGCCATAAACGTTGTTACAGGGAGGAAGATTTAAATTTAACTGACTTGTTTGTCTGGTGATTGCACGCGGGAAGTTGAATATGGTGTTGGGTAGTGGAAAGTTTGTGTACAGTATTTTGTGAACTAGGCAAGTTACCTTATAATTTCTTAGCGCCGTAAATGAGAGAATATGAAGATCATTGCATAGGATGCCACTGGGGTAATGTACGGCGGAGAATGTTATTATTCTTAAAGGGGCACTGACACAAAATTTCGCGGCCGAGATAACCTGCTGGATCGATTCCCGTGTACGTGCGTGTACCATCTGCAAAATATCGACAGCGAATAAAGCTTGGAAGTTATTTTATATGAATTTTGAAGTTCGCGAGCGCGATCCAGCATTATAGGCCGCACCTAGTGCATTGACACCCTCGGAGGTGACCCGAGGTGACCCCCCTACTTCCCCTACGTAACCGTTGCAGCCGGTACAAGTTATGACGACGTCGTAGCCGCCATTTCTGTTTTGACGCGCTTCCCAACGATTCGCTCCTCACTAGCGGGTCAAACCTGAAGTGATTCGCCACGTCGAACATTTCTTCCATCCCCGCCGCAAGAAAATCGTCGCCATCAGACGACGATGAGCCCGACGACGACAGACCGCGCCGAAATGCGTCACTGTTCTGTGTGCTCACGTGACCGAGCGTTTCACTCGCTAGGTGGTGATAGTTGCACCCGGCGACTTGTCGTTTTTGGAGCTCTGTCAAACCGAAACTGAGGCTGTGTCGGTAATGAGGAGCTTGTAATTAATTATCCGTCGCGTGCTGCAGCAAACGATGTGCCGTGTTATGACTAACAGGCCCCCAGCAACACACTGCAGCAAAAAAACGCGGGGCGAAAATTTTTGTGTCAGGACTTCTTTAAAGCACGTTTTTGTAACTGGAGTATAGGTCTTAAATAAGTTTTGTATGTTAGGCCCCAGGCCTCACAGCAGTAGCCGAGGTGTGAATGAAACAGAGAAAAATATATGCAACGAAGTAGAGAACGAGGAAAATATTGGCGGGAACGGACCAGTGCATAACAGCTAAAAGCTAGTTTTCTACACACAGCATTGATCTGGTCTCTCCAGTGCAAGCGATGGTCAAAAAGAATTCCCAAGTATTTTATTGAGTCGACCCTATTCAGAGTTTGGTTGGCAAGAGAAATATTAGGCCTGCTGTAGTTCACTATTTTTCTGCTTGAGTGAAATACGACGTGTTGAGTTTTCTCAGTATTTATGGCTAGCCTGTTTTCTGTAAACCACTTATTTATTATTGTCATTCCTTTAGATATAACGTCTTGCAGTGGGGAGGAGGGGGATATATGGGGGGGGGGGCGAAGGGCGTGTGTTTGCACGCAAGCAGGCGTTCTCAAGATGGTAAGTGTTGTTTTTACATTGTATAAGCTAATACATTTTTAATAGTGTAAGAAGAAACACGTGTACTTTATTTTTAAGATATAAAAAAATCCTTACAGACGTCATTGATTTCGCAGTGAGGCATTTGTTACATAGTCGACGGAATGTATTTGCATCAAGCAAAATAAACAAGTAAACAACATATCCAGAGTCACGCTGCAAGCGTAAATCTGTGGGGCAATTTCGTCCAAAGTGACGGTAACTCTTCATTGTTTTTCAAGACCTGTCTGGTGTGCTGACAACACCGCGATGTTTGTTTCAAAAGTCAGAGGCATAAAAATGCAGTTTGAATGTTCGCAACGCCAGGCGGCTAGAAACAATCATGTACTCTAGAAGAACTTGTTCCTGGGTGAGTTGGTGCCATGGTTGCTAAGCATGATTGACCATCATCTGTCTCTCTCCCTCTGTCCTATCTTGACGTTTCAAGCATTGCGCCAGAAATAACATGTTTATCAAACATTCATGTATAGCGCAGCGGAGAAATGGGCCCTGAGTACCCATCATGCCACCTTGCTCAAAGCGGCGGTAGCTCGAGAGCTTTCGCGCAACGCGCGGAGCATTGGCGAAGCGACAATTAAAACTTACATTAAGCAAGAAAAAAGTTGGATTAAAGAAGGGTCGCTTCCGCCAGCTCCTTTGGTTGTTCGCGTTTGCGATACGAGAGCCACGCTTAAACTTTGTTGTTCCTTCTGGCGTAAACCCAAACGTCTGCCTCGGCCGGTGTAAACTTCCGGAAGCAGCCAGCATCTCCCCAGTTCTGAATCAAATGCTACACAAAAGAAAAAACGGACCTCAGCACGCTCATGAAAGCTTTCCTGCTCAGCTCCGCAAGAACGAATTAACAGTTTATCCAAAGATAGCTCGCAATGGCTCGCCAGCAGTCTGGATTCAGCGCGTAAACTCGCGTGACGTTCATCGGCCAGCAAACATGGAGTGTCGAACAATGCCCACGAGCACGAAGTATTTTTCCAGGATACGATGCTCACCAGCGATGAACTTAAGCTGTGCCTCTCCGTAATTCCGGCAACTTCGCTTAGTTGGGTCGTCATACAGGGCCTTCTGACGAACAGTTCGAAGCGCTCCGCGCTGCGCCTGTCCTCTCGGCGTGCGCATAAATAACTCTAAGGCACGGTTAAGGGCGCACTTGTTTCTCCGCACCCACTCGTGAATGCTGGACGGGACGTAGGTGCGGTAACTGTAATACCTTCGGCTAATGAAACTGACGATCAATCTACTACGCGACATTGCAACCTACACACCGACATCCTTGTGATGGCGTTGTTACGTGATAACATGTCCAAAAATGCTTCCATGACCTCAATAGCGGTCACCGGAAGAGTTATGTTTAGGAGATCGCCGCTGCGTTAACGGTCAGCGCCCGCAAGATCTTCTTTGCGGAATGCGCCTTCTTAATTTCGATCGTGAAGGGCTCGATGTGTCGATTATTGTTCAACGTCTGGCACAGAAGAGCGATCTTGGCGTAGGGCTCCTGCGGGATAAGAACAATCAGGTACATGACACGTTTGTTCGAGGCCAGAGCATTCCAGAGAGCGGTGACGCTGTTCAGTGATAGGTTCACCGATGGCTGGCGGCGGTATCTGTTCCGCGGTACTCAGCGAAGATGCCAGCTCTAGCGACACGATTCTTGAGTAGGGCTCTGTCCAGGGTCCAAGCCGCACACGGTCGTCACAGCCGTCTGCAAGCAACCTTTGTGCCAGATATGTTCTGCAACAAGATCAGGGGAACGCAGCACGTTGGTAGACTTTCGAGTTTGCGCTGTCAAGCAAAAATATCCGGCAGATCCCCCGCACTGTGGGAATCGATGTAATGCGAAGCAGTGAGCGAGGGGCAGAACACCGCGTTGTTTGTTTTTAAGGCAAATCAAGGCATTCATGCCACAAGAGCATCATGAGCATGAAATGTAAATCACGCCGTACATGAAATGAATATAATCATTGCCTTTTACCCCCTGTAATTTATGCTTTCCTTATAATCACGCCACACCATACTACTTTTGCTATACACCCATTTAACGAAACTGCCGCGAGTGCCCCAAGATTGTGTCATGTAAATCATGCCGTACATAGCACACATATCATTTGCGTCTCACAACCTCTCACTTATACTCTTCATACACTGTTGTCGCGCCACAGAAATTTTCGTATATATCAAACTTACGCAATGGCCGCGAGGAAACTAAGATATGGCACGCAAATAATGCAGCACACGACGTGAATATCATGATTTTAATGTTAAGAGCTGTCATTTACGTTAGCTGTACACTCATGTAATACTACACAAATTTTGATTAAAAATCACGTTAACGACACGGCCTCCAGAGAACCATGAGCGTGGCATATAAATCTTGCCGTACATGGCATGCATGTACCTGACTCAGAGTGTGCGTACGTGTGAGTATAATCGCGTACATTTATGATCGCAGATTCTTTGTGCATGTCAGCGGTTTTAGTCGCGATAAGTTGAGGAGGAATGTATCGCCGTCACTTTATCGATTGAGCTACTGCCAAACATATTAGACTGCACAAACTTTTATTTACGGCTCCTTATATTTGGAGAGTTGCAAGACTAAGACAAGCTCTGAAACAAGCTCTTATATGGCAAGAGAGTAAAATAACCTTTTACTCTCTCGTGGGATGCGGGAGTGAAACAGGCACTTTACTCTCTTTCGCCAGGAGGAGTGAAAGGCCTTTTCACTCCTGAAAGGCATTTTAACTCCTCCTGGCAAAAGAGAGTAAAGCGCCTCTCTGAGAGAGAGAGAGTATAATGAGATCTGTGGGATTAACACAGGTCTATAACTCTCACTGCAGGAGTTGCAGTTTTTAGAGTGTATTTCTTGGTGCAAGCGCACATCGTGCAGAAAGTCTCGCTAGCTTCCGTAGCCTTTTACCTGATGTATGAAATGTAATATAGAGCTAGACAACCATGCCCCTGCCGCCAACAAAGCAGAATGGAGAAAGACACTGCCCACGAATCAACGAATTTACGTTTCATATATTAAATAGAGAGCCCATCGACAAAGATTTCGTGGGCTCTGTAGTTCAGCCTCGTTGTGATACGCTTTCGCTCTGAAGTCTCTGATTCCTACGGTTCAAGTTGACGATAGGAAACGCTGTCGTGGAGAGGCTGTCTTTGACGTACCGCACATGCATACACCAACGGCCGCTGGCTCACTCGCCACAGGTTTTCGCAAATGACATTGCTTCTATATTCACACAAGAACAGCAGGGATGGCCCTTCAATTTCTATAGAGAAGCTGTTTATAGTTCGGACACGGGAAATTTTGGAGGTCCGCGAGTGCGTGAATGCGCAGAAAGTATAATGGAGAAGCAATGCTAACACACGTTACCTCCAAGGGTCTCCGTGCTCGCACTAGTTTCTCTTCATGTTTTGTCAGCGTGTGTACATAGAGATGACACCCGGCGCAGCATGAATGGCCATGCCTAAAATCTTTTAGGTGTTCCTAATATCTAACTTGGCTAAGCTCCCCAAAAGCAAATTTTGAAGCACGCATCTCTTCAACGTTGTAATAGAGAAATTATAAGTTACAACAGAAGACACCTCACTCGATTCCAGTTCTTAATAAAGTTCGCGTCCGAACGTTTCAGCTTCTCTGGTCAACAATTTTGTAAGGTGTGATTGGAGAGTATTTTAGGGGCGAAGCTCCTTAAAGCGGCACCCGTTCGTCCCCGTCGTACTGCGTAACCAGTCTTAACGCTAGTACCAGATTTTGACCTCCAAGGTGGTGCCGGTGGGAGATTTCTCCTGTGCGTTGTTGAACAATAAAAAATTCGCAGCGTGCGCGTTAACTAAAAGCCGAATTCTTCTGTCTCTCATTCCCCATAGCAGCCATTGCCATGTTCCAGTAGGAAACGTTAGTAGAAGTAGAAGTGTAAGTGTTAGCTAAAAGCCGACTTCTTCAGTCTCTCATTCCCATTAGCAGCCATTGTTTACCTCCAAGGTAGTGCCTGGTGAGATTTCTGCTGTGCGTGATTAAACAATAAAAATTTTGTTCAAAACGCCGTTGATTGATGAAATAAACCAACGAAAGACGCCAGATGTTTTCTAAAAGCAAAACAAAAAGGCGCCAGATGTTTCTAAAGCAAAACGAAAAGACGCCAGCTGCTTAACGAAAGACGCGAGATGTTTTCTAAAGCAATGGTTTTCTAAACAATGGAAATTCACAGCGTACATGTAAAATTAAAGTGAGCTGCAAGTCGCAAGTCGTCATAACTCTCATCGAACCTTTAGTATAAACGCGCCCGATCTCACGACGGTGATGATGTACTGGGCAGAATTCACGGAAGATTCACGGTTTACCGATGAACCTCCGCAGCTTCGCCCACTCATCATCATTCACTCCGTGGATATGCTGTGATTTTCTTTCTTTCTCTATATAGGTATGTGGGAG
Source organism: Rhipicephalus sanguineus (assembly GCF_013339695.2). NCBI lineage: Eukaryota > Metazoa > Arthropoda > Arachnida > Ixodida > Ixodidae > Rhipicephalus > Rhipicephalus sanguineus. The sequence continues at coordinate 243,937 of NW_023615415.1, forward strand.
TGCCCACTTGCAACTGCTTTTTCTTTCTCTATGTGTAGGGTACTTTATAAGTGTTCCACGGGAGAGCAGAGAGCCGTCCCAGAACGAGTGTGTTTAGAAAAAATTATTATCACAGACGCTTCACATCCATAACAATTCAACGTAACATTTACTTGCTAGACATACGTTTACGAGAATGACAAAACAAACTTCAGTTACGTGGAACAAAAACGAAATGACGGAGGCAACACGTACAATCGATGTTTCACATATATACAAACACACACAAATTTGTCACAAAAGGATGGATATACATATGTACATTACATGGCAAACAAAAAGCACAAATAAAACGTGAATATGTACATTTTGCGTATTTACATGGTATTTCGGCCGGCATCAAACGAGACATCAGCCTACCAGAACCAGGGAGGCCGAAAGACAAGCTTCACGCGTCTGTCACAGACCAACACAAAAGGGCAAGACCACTGCCTGAGGAATTCCTCCTCCCCGAGAAAGAAGAGCTCCTCTGACAGAACAGACAGAAGCTCCGAGTACAGTCGCTCTAGGATCGGGAAGAGAGCGCGACGGCGACGGCCTGCTGCAACCGCCTCGCAGCGGTTGCGCCAAAGACAGAAAGCACCGGCAACAACGAGAAGGCAGGCGAAGCGGCCTCGAGAACAACGCCCAGAAGAAACGAAGCGATTTACTCCGAGCCCGCGAAATCCAGCATGCACGGCCCTCCAGAAAATACGAGCAATAACACATTGCTTCAGAACATGCTGATTTGTTTCCTGAAGGGAGCAGTTCGGGCATGTTGCGGACATAAACGGGTAACCCAAGCTAATGCTGCGCATGGAGCCAGTCCTCTAGATGTTTGATGATCTATGCCTTATCAAGCATCCTCTAATCAGTCACAAAGTGCACACGTGGGTCACTTACTAGACGCTCGTTAACATCGCAAAGCCCTAAAATTTTCAGGCAGACATCAGTCCCAGATCGCACTTGGCGCATGTCTTTTAACTGAATGAGACAAAAATAACATTACAAATTCCTCGATGACGATATTTGTGCATGCGAATAATTCGAAGAGTAATGTGAAACTACGTCCGTTCAGTGCCTTCCCGCCGATTCGTGAATTGGTGTTAAATGCATAAGCATTCCGACGCCGACTTCACGAAGGAACTCTCTTTCCGACTTTCTGTCTGTGTCCCTCAGTCAAGACTGAGGGATACAGACAGAAATAAAAGAGATATAAAATAGACAAATAAAAGAATAAAAGAAAACATGTTTCATCCCTCCGACATAGAAATCGGAATAACACGAAAGTACAGCGTGCCCTTACAGATGTAACAGGATGTTTACTGTACATTGGTATAAGAAAGTTTGCACAATGTATATTGATGTCTAGCAGCTATAGCACCGTTTAACATGGATGCACCCACTTTGATAAATGTTGGTGCATTACCATCGTGACGACTAACGTCCATGCTAAATGATTAAACAATTCCTTGTGGTAGCTGTAGTAGTTAACGGTGAAAGCGTAATCAGAGAACGCGGTGTGATAGCCAGAAGAGCGCCGCATATTGGACGCAGAACTTGGTCGCCATGCCGCGGCATTTAAATATGATTGAATACCACGACCGGACTAGAGGGAAGCGCAAAGTGCGTCGTGCCACCCCGGTAGACGGGCCGCGATTTTTCTCGAGGCGAGCGCGTGAGCGTTGAACGCGGTGTTACAGCCATGTGAGGCAGGCGCGCGTCGCATGGCTGTAACGCAGCCGTTGGGATGGAGGTGTACCACCATGGAGATGTACGACCAATCATCAAAGTGGGTGCATCGATGGTAAACGGTGCTATAGCCGCCAGATATCAATATACATTGTACAAACACTATTATATCAATGTACAGTAAAGATTCAGCTACTTGTGTAAGGGCACGGTTTACTTTCGTGCTATTCCGATTCGTACGACGGAGGGATCAACCATCTTATTTAGATGCGAAGTATCTTATGGCGGAGTTCAATCCGGTGGTGGTGGTGGTGTGCGGCGTGACCACTCTTAATGCGCATGCGCATATCCTCTCCACTTCCCCTCACCTTCCCCTCTCCCCTCCCCCTCTCCACCTCCCCTCTCTCATTTCCCCTCTCCACTTCCCCTCCCCCTTTCCACTCTTCCTCTGAAACGCGGGCTATACATGCCGAAATTCTCTCCTGCGCAACGCTGCGATGAGCACCAGCGCATGCGCGTCCCCTCCCCCTCTCTCTCCCCTCCTACGCTGCCGCCCTCTCGCACGCCTGCGGACTGCGTTCCCCGCTCGCCCTGTGAGAATTAACGGCCAGGCTAGAGGGAAGACAACACGCGCGTAGCGTTCCTCTTCGCGTTCCACGACGTGAGGTCGGCAGCATGCCCAAAGAACGCCAACGGAACGCGATCGTGCAAGTGCTCCGGCTTCGCATCGCCTCATGGTCCGCTTTAGAGGGAAATGGTGTAATATTTTGACAATTTGCCGGCTTTGATGCCGCATAGTGCCATCGAACTGACACTTGTGTCTTCATGTATGTATCCGTGCCCAATCTACAATCTTTGTTACCTCACACGGTTATGGTCATGTGAACGCCTGTTATCAGCACCCAATAATATTTCCTGTGTGAGGCGTAACCTTAAAGGACAAAATGGTAGAGTTGGTCAGGGAACAAACTTGTGATAGTAATGTCCTAGTCGAAATCGACAGAATAAACGGGCATGGGCTGGGCATTTAGAGAGAAGATAATATGACCGCTCATCATTAAGAGGAACACAATAGATTTCAAGAGAAGGCAAGTGCGGAAAGGAAGGGCAGAATGTTAGGAGGGTACATGAGATTGAGAAGTTCGCAAGGATGACGTGACCGCAGCAAGAACAGGACCTGGTTAATTGGTGAAACATGGCAGAAGGCTTTGACCTGGATTGGACGTGGTGAGGCTGATCATGACAATGACAGGTTCAGTGTAAAATATGTTGTGGTTTCGGAGAAGAGGCACATCCGTCAGGTGCCATCGTCAGTGCTTTTCTTGGGAGGAAAGGTCATTCGGGATGAACCGGTGAGCGAGGCGATGCCGACTAACAGCTACATGTCCTGGTTGGCTACGAACAGCTTGAGAACGTAAATATTCCTCTTCTTGCTCGTCTCTCCTCGGTTGTGGCAATAGACCGAGTTGCAGCTGAAGCCCCTTCCTTCGCCCCGCAATTTTTGCACAAGGCCACCAGACCGCACGACCACGGATTTTACCGCCATTTGCAACGTGATCACAGCAAACACAGCAAGAAGATTGAGGGCCATGCCCTCCGTTCTGACAGTTTCAGAGCGAATCTAAAGACCACTAGGTGCCGATTTTTAGATGGTTGGTTCAAGATCACCCTGGGGTATTAGCGCAGAATCCGCTGAAATGATATTGCATTATTCAAACTCCAAAAATGAAAATATTCGTTTTGCTTAAGGCATCGTTTTGGCAAGAAGTACTATTTATGTATCACAGAGAAAGACGGGGACCAAACGGCACTTCGAGAATAATTGGCAGTTGGACTGTACAATAAAATGTATATAAATACCTCTTCGATTTAAAGTTTAAGTCACTGAAATCTGTGAGTTATAAACGTTCCGCTTAAAGACCATGCGTTGGCGCAGGAATCGAGCCCAGACCTTCAGCGTGGCGCTCAGGTGTCTCACCACCGAACAAAACCTCTGCATGCAACTGTTTATGCAAAAATCAGATTCGGCTTAAGGGCACAGCAACGAGTGCGTTAGCAACAAATAGCATTGTATTATGAAGTAAGGCTTGCAGCTGACTGTGTTGTGTCTAATCTCGGGTAACTCTACAAAACGCTGGTTTAAGCGAATACGGCCGCTCCAGGGAGCGAAGCGGTTTTCGTGCTGTATGTCGGTGCTACACAAAGCAGTGAACGCACAGCTCGTAATGAGCCGTCTACTTATGGCTGTCACGATATAGCCGCTGTCGAGATAGTTCAGTTGCGGCTCGAGCGACGTCCAACAAGCTCTCCTTCATGCTCCCTCTTCGATAAAAGACGGGCGCGGCGTTTTCTCTCTGCTTGGGGAGCCATTCAAGGCAGGCCTCGCACGCGGCGCGGTCTGATCGCATGCGCCCTGATCGGAAATGGGCCAGTTCGTTTCATCTATACATAGCCGCGCTTGTCCCCAGCGCTCGCGTGCTTTTAATAAATAAGCGCGTAGAGCATGGGATTCCTTAAGTGAAGTTATGGATTTCGACATTATACGCTAAATGACGGCGACAGTGCATACCCGCCGAGTGAGTACATATAATTGCAATCACAAAAAAAAAAAACCCAAAACAGTTGTCGTGTATTGCGATGAGCCCCTTTAACACAAGTATTATTGTGTGGAAGAAGGGATACAATTGCAACAGGCGTCACACCATGTGAATTGCCAACAAGTTGATTTTTAAAGGCCCACGTTATACAAAGCACTGACAAAATATTTGATCATCCTGATCATCAGCAGTGTCAAAAAAGCGGGAATCTGCGAGTATTGTTCACGAATGCGTAGAGGTTATTTTCCTGCTTCGCAATATGCGGAGTTACGGCGCAGTGGGCACTTGACAACGATACTTGCAGTAGGCATCCATTCTACGAAAGTTTCAAACGGCCAATGCTAGACGTAGATACGTTAATTTCCTCGCAGTACGATTCAGGGTTCCACTGAGAAGGCAAGTCTGGCAAGCCAATGAGAAGGCGATGCGAGCGCAGTCCAGTCACGCTATCGTGTTGTACTTGCAGGTGAAGCTCAAGCGTCCTCATGTTTTATCGCTGTTTATAACGTGTTCCTGCACCTCATGTAATCTAACCGTGTGATTAATGTTGTTCATATAAAAATTCGTGTAGTGAGCAGTGCTGTTGAGTACACTGCGCCTAGGTATTCACTTGATTTTACTTCAATCATTATTGGACGCTCATTTTTTTTAACATGCCTACACAATCGCATACGGAAATTTTGCTCTAGGGTGTTCGGGTCAATTTATACTGTTTTATACATTCCCATACAGTGTGATCAGCAACGAAAGAAAGACTGGGACAATTTATTAGAGTCTTTAGTAATAAGATGTGAGAGAAGGGACCATTTGGTACGATTTGTTAACAATCTGTGGTGTATAGACGGTCCCTTGTACACCTAAGTATTCTTCAGAAAATGAATAGGGGTGGTTGACTGTCCTACGGGACAGCGTTAAAGGGACTGTCTACCGTCCTTCATCGCTTTTTTGTTTTGTACCTCAATTGAAAGCCTACCGTCTGAAGTGTCCAACCTTGCAGCGGTTTCTCTGGAAAGTGACTAGAATTTTTTTAAAACAGAATTTTTCTATCTGCGTTCGGTCTTCTTCCATTGGCGTGAAACAATCCCACAACACTGGTTGGTGGACGCGATGACGATTGTAGCGCCGGTAAAAATTAAAACCGAAAGCACATGTGATTTCTGTAGGATTACTTTATTTTCGCTGAACACTAATGTAACGAATGTAACAGCCGTTTTCAGCGCAGTTGTGGTTACATGAGGCCTTATTACACTGTAACGTGGTCATGACGTCGACTAAAACAGCAGCCGGAGTGTTCAAAATGAAACTGTTCATTTGGCCAAATCTGTCGCCGGGAAATGAAAACTAAAACTACAGCAACACACGCTGTACACTGATAGCGGCTAACTGGGCGTCGGCCATCGGCGGTCGCTAAAACTGCTCATGGTTGGGACGCGGCGTCTTTGATACATCAAGCATCGAACTTTCCCGTCTTATCACTGGAGTTGCGCAAGCTCTGGAATAATCTATACTCGCAATCTTAACAAAACAATCTACTATAATCGCGAAGCTTCTCGAACCCTGCGGCGCGGACAGCGTCGAGTGTTGATAACCATCCTTGCTGGTCAAACACGAATACATCAAAATAAAACAGGAATTGGGCGTGACATTGCCCCCTCCGGAAAAGCGTCGTCCCGATGCTTGTGAAAGAACATAGAAGAGAGAAAAAAGAATAAGTGTATAGACAAATAAAATACAACATCAAAGGAAAAGGTAGAGTCCCCAGGTTCGCTAACGCACAAAAAACGGCTTAAGGCGGACGAAATGGACGACTTCAGGTCGTGCGCGGCGTCGCTGGGAGTTCGTATTGCCGTCCGGGATGACGACGTATTATATTACCAGAACACGACCTATTATATTACCAGTTGCTTATCATGCTTATCTAACGTGAATTTTGGTTGGTGTGCTGTCTGCCTGCTTTATACCAATGTAATAAATTTTCCATATGTACTCACGTGAGTCAAGAAGGCATAATCGAGCGTTTCTCGTCTCTGCAGTCGTACGCCAATGTACGCTACGCTACTTACACTTCGTTTTGATAGAAGTGGTGCCGGGGCTGCAGTGAGATCCGGCGTTACGTCAGACAAAAAATACTCCTTACAAACATATGCGTGTGCACGCGGGCAGGGCAGAGGGATGGGGCGGCCGCGTCCCCTTGATCGTCTCATGTGGTGTGACACTTCTGCCCCATACCCCTACTCAGTATGACATTTCACGTGATTTTTAATGCGCAGTTTTATGCCGGTGCATTTTTGATACACTAATGAGGCCAAGCAAGACATCACTCCATTTTTATGTTTAAGTTCACTGCGGATCTTCCTTCGAACTAGACCAACGGCGCGGATGGGGGGGGGGGGCGCTGCGGTCGATTAACAAAAGCAGGGATCATTTATATAACTGTTACATTCTCGTGTTCTTAATCCTTCTTACACCTTCCATGCAAATAAATGTAGGCGATCTTCATTTACTTTTTTTGAAAGTGTACCTGTATAAACTGTATTTGAGTATAAACTATTTCGCCTTTCTTTGAAAGTGTTCGCTAAAAATTTCGATTCGAGCTATTGTTTTCTCTGTGACCACATTTACGAGATCCGTGCTCCAAACTTTGCGTTTGCGGACGCCAGCCTAAAGGATATTTATTTATTTCTTTATTTATTTACTTATTTATTTAGAAAAACCTTACAGGCCCCGTAGGGCACTGAGTAAGGGGGCATTGTTACAATAACAGGTGAAATACCATGGAAACAGCTCGAAAATACATTAAAAGAAAATACACACATGGTGAACAAGCAGAACAGCAAAATAAATCAAGCCAGTTTAAGTAAAAAAGTGCGTACAGACGTTCTCGAAATATTTTATGATCGCTTATCGAGGACAACAAAATGATGTTATGGGTAGCGATTCTCACTACAGCGGGCATCGTGCCATGCAGTATATGCTGGCAAAACCTGACGAGAAACTAGCGCAAGTGCAGAGATCCTTCGAATTTGCGTATGCTAGCATTGCTTCTACATTATCGTTTCTGCTGACTCACGGAGAGCCGCATTTTTTAACATCCTAGCCACAAACAGCTCGCTCTCGAAATTTTCCGACCATCCTTACTGCGCTTGTGTGAACACAAAAACGATCTCATTTGTGACAGCATGACGAGTGGGCGGACGTTAGCCTATGCTTGGGAAGCCCAATACAGACCAGACACGACAGTATTATCCTACGATACATTAAACCATAGAAAATGTAAACATTTGAGCGAAAACATACGGCGTCGAGGTTCAACAATAGAGCTCGCATTGTGCAGGTTGGTCTTTGCTGGCTGCGAGGCACCGACCTTGTATTTTCATGTTTACGTTGTCGCTGAACGCGGTGGGCTATGCTTACACTTTGAGGGAGGGCTGACTCAGATCCCACCTCGTAGACGCGTTCGCGTAAGCCTAACAAGCTGCTCGTGGACCCCATTTTTTCCGGGTTCAAGCAAACACATCGGAGAGATTCAGGGCAGCACATCGACATGTCACCAAGGGGGAGCTGTTACGAGTGCCGCCTGCCATACAGCCGTGGCGTCTGACGACGTAGCGCCATGACGAGGGAGAGAGAGAAAACGCACAAGGCAAGGGTGCCAACCAATAGACGTCCAGTTTGTCACTGTACATTGGGAGAGAATTACAGAGATGAGGAAGAAAAATTTAGAACCAAGCGTGGAACTCTTGCTTTATTAGCGCTGTTCTTGACCTTAGACGGAATCTAATGGCAAGGGCGACGGCGAAAGGGCGCCTCGAGTGTCCATATAATTGCTTCCGCAATAGTTTTTTTCTTTCGCTGGTTCACAGCCTTCCAATGCGGGAAGTTAAACTAATGTACTTGCTCAACGTTGTGCGCTTCTTTGCCTCGTTTTCTGCCCTATGTGCAGCGGCTGTTGCTTAGAAATGTTCGCTACCTGCAGCTTGCCAACTTTGCCTCGTTTTACCGGGCACGTTGGCTACACTGGCGCTTAAAAGGTAACTTAAGGTAACGTAACTTCAGCACCCGTGTTAGAGCACAGACGTCAATCTTATCGAAACGTAGTGCAGGCTACAGTTCGATGACGTGCACATCATGCGTGGGATTCGCTTGAGCATTGTTTCGGGGTCAAGCAACGTTTATACATATCTTGCTCAGCCATATGATTGCATATGTAATGCATATGTAATGGAACTAGAGTTGACCTTAGCACTGCACGCCACCAGTATTATAGGAGTGCATATTGTGATAGGAATATATGCTATTCGATGTGCGCGGCGGGTTACGCACGCGTATTGTGGGGCGGCGAAGGAAGATGCCGTTGACCTGCTCTCGGGCTGGGCAGTCCGCCATGTCACTAGCCTGAGCTACCTGGTTGGTACTCGTGTCCTCTATCAAGCCAGCTGCGCAGTTCCCCAAGTCTTTCCTTGAGTCAATTGTTCACCCGGCGTCATCGTGTTCCGGAGCAGGCAAGCCGTGTCTTCGGCCTGTCCTGTGCTGCGCAGATGCGCAGAGCCAACGGTGCACACTCTTCCTGTGCAGGTCTCTCACCCGACTCGTACCTGAACCTACCGCAACAGCATCGTGGCGCGGCCCGACATGACGTGACTGTGTCGTCGCTGCGCCGATAGACGCTACAAACAAGACGAAGCGCTGGATTGTGTTTGAATTGTATGTGTGTGTAACGTGTACGTCAATTTCGTCCCGTGTTCAGATTAAATAATCTGTTTTTCCCTTGCGCCATCCTTGTGTGCGAGAGGCCTGAGCCCACGTCATCAGAATAAGTAATGCCTAATACCTTCTTTTAAAATTACACAGCCAGCACTGCAACCACAAATGACGTTTCATCGACATGACGCCTGCCTAGGGTCTTTTAAGTGTGTAGAACTTTGGGGGGCCGGCTTGTAGTTCGTCCGTAAATCTCATGTCGTCACGTCATCATGCTCAAAATCAACTGGACAATACAGGCCTAAAGCAAGGCTCGCAATACTTAAAACTGGGTTAAAAGAAATGAACGATGTTTAAAATAATGTATTTAACATACATAATCAAGAAGTAATCGCAATAGTAACTTAAGATCGCTAAGAACGTTTCGCAAACATGCGCTTGACTCCCGTGTTGCGCAAGAGGTAGCACCAGCGCCTCGCCAAAAGTAGGATTGCTCCTCCCACCGGCTTTCCCCTCTCACCGCTTTCTACGGCGCTACACATGAAGGGGGAAACAGCCTGACGGAACTCGCTGCAGAAGACAAGAATCTCAATTGTCGGTTCAAGCAGGAAGTCGATAAAACACAGTATGGATGTAGCATACTCAGTTTATGAGTCTAACTATCAAGATTCTACTCGTGCCGGGGAAACCCCACATGCCTTCCGCAAACATTGACGTCATGGACGGTTTGCTAAAGGAAGCCGTGGGAACTCTACGAACGAGAATCAATGGGTGCCATTGCAACTACGCACTTCCCTATGTTTTAGAGTACTGGAGCTGAAGTTAGTGGAGCTGAAGAACTGCCTCAAGCGCTACACAAGAACGACATTTTTCTAAAGCACTTCGAACACTTGGCGTGGATCGGTGGCAAAGTACTTGACTGCCACGCAGAATGGCGCGGTTCGATTCCTCCTGGGATCCTGATTTTTATTCTTCGCATTCGTCGGCTCAACGCGGCCGATACCGCATTTCTTTTACGCTCTCGTATTTTATTTATCAATTAAGTTACACGTTACCTTCTTCACATTTATATCACAATTACTACAATACGAATAAACAGTACAATAACGTCCCCTGTGCCTTCCTTGGCGTTATCTGCTGGTTTTCATGAAGATTCTGTCAAGCAAAAAGGCGAGCCCACAAAATTCCCGTCCTTTTTACAGTCATTATATGTCCTACTGCACTAAATTCTAACCTCGCCATAATAATGTAGCATCGGAACCAGAATTTAGTTCGTTGTACTCGATATTCGTTGTAACAGTCGAGGTAGAAATTGGGTCTAACAAATCGGTGAACTGTCTCGCGCAAAACATAACAGATACCAAAACGATTACTCTATATAAGACCGGTTCGCTGTTTACAAACAACGCTACAGGACGGCTTCCGGTTTTGTGCGCCGGTGTAGCCGAGTAGCTTAGGCGAGGAATAAAAGCCTGAGCGAGTAACCGGCACATTTTCAACACCTTTCTCCCTGTGTCTGGCCAAATATTTTAAATAAATAGTTTTCTAAGCTGCACACACAACATTATAAGAGTTATTACTTCACTTTAAGCGCCTTCTTTTTACCTGAAAGCGGAAAAAAGAGTCTTTCCTTACTGTGGCACAACATCAAAAGCACGCTTTCTGCTTCGGCGTTAGAGAGTGATAATTGAAGTGACCAGAAGATTCTTGGGTGCAACACCTGCTGCTGCTATCGCAATTTTGAAACCGACCGAAAATGCGAATATTCTCGCAAAAAAACGAGGCAACTCCTACGTGTCTGCTATTGATTTTCCAAGCTAAGTAGACCAGACCAGAACGCGAGAATATGTACGAAAATGAGGTCTATGAGACATCATATCACCTGGAACGTTTTATTGCGAGAGCAATTATATGGACAGTCTCGGCTGGAAAATGTCCGTCCACGTCGCCGCCACCGTCATTCACCGTATATGTATATAGAAAAGCCACAAAGAAAAATAATTCAGAAATACTTTCCGACGCGCGGAATCGAACGGGCGACCTCTCGCTTTGCAGCCCGCCGCGTTAGACGTTAGGCCACGACAGCACCGTCTTTCAGCCTGCTAACGGCTAGCTATTTATATACACCATGTACTTCAGCATGTTTTTTTAGTTGCCACATAGATGGCGCGATGTGCGCGCGTGTGGCGCGCTTTAAAGGTCGTCGCCCCGCTCCTGCGAACGCCGTTGGTCTTCGCCCTACAGGGCATGGTCGCCTACGTGCGCTTATCTCGAGGAAAGAGGGGGGTGGTGAAGCGGGGGGTTGTATGTTTTGTGCTTTCCCCGCGAGGTCCGCGCTGAAGTCACAGAGCGTACGAAGGTTAATTCTTTCGCTGCAGCGGCCGCGTTTGAGAAAGGAGCGCGCTGTTCAAACAGAAATAACTAACAACTGTGACAATTAGTTCGCGCTCGTCCTGTGTGTACCTGTTCGTTCGTTTGGTGCGTCCTGCTTTATGTTTGAGCAGTGCGCTTCAAGTGTCGAGCTGTGACGCATTAGTTCGCGCTCGTCCTGTGTGCGTTCTTTTCGTGCGTCCTTTGGGCTAGAGCGATGCGCTAGCAATTTCGAGCTGCTTTCTGTTCTTCGCATTATATTCTAATTTATTGCTATCGCATTCATTGCTTCGCCGTTGCGGCGAAACTGCGACATTTTTAGCCACACTACCAAGCTAACCTTTATTCTTACGTTACCCCCCGCGAAAAAGAAAAAAAAATGTTTGGCGAATTGTCCTTCAATATTTATTGCGTTTGTTACGGTAGTGTTTGGAGCCTCGCGCGAGCCAAATATTTGTTCTTGACAGCCGATATCGCGGTGGCGCTCAAGTGGTCGATTTCCTATAAAAAGTAAATATCGCTGAAGTGAAGCATGACCAATGAAAGTTCCAATTTAGTGTGCCATGACCAATGATTCGCCATATCAGTTTTGCATATACCGAGGTTAAAATTATAAGCCACTCTGACACCTCATTCTTAGTTGTGACAAAAAGAAACGAACGAAACTTATACAAACAAAACATGGATCGGTTGGTATTTGCTGCTAAATGTATACTCGAGCATCCGGCGAGCATTACTGGTGCCACCAGACGTTGGCTCATACGCAGCTTCGAATGGATGGATGGATGGATGGATGAATAAACTTTATTTCCGTCCCTCGGAACGCGCCCTAGCACGTTGCGGGCCGCTCCCACGTCCAGCTTCAAATAACAGCGTGATTCTTCCTTTTAAGTGCGAGCATAAAGTGCTTCTCGAAAGCCAACATAGTACGCCGTGTTTAGGGAAACTTTTGAAGACAGTTTAGAGCCAATGTGCTCAACTATGACAGAGCGGTGACCTGTCCCTTAAAACTGTGTAGTCAACGGCGAAGATTGACTGTCAATGGAGCAAGTAAGAGGAGGCACAACTACGTAAAGTCAACCTTAAAAGCCTCCGTGCTTGTTCTGGTTTTCACTTTGGTGTTTTAGTTAACTATACAAATAGGTTTACTTGTAACCTACGCAACAGAAATTACTTCAACCAAAGAAATCAAGTTTCCGTTGATCCTTTAGGCAACAATTTACAAGACAAAGGAGCTGCTTTGAATATCGCAGCTTAAATGTCTGCTGCAAACTCCTGTGTCACCACTTGCAAGGTCACCAATCAAGGAGCAGCTTCTAAGAAAGGAAGCATTCACAGTCATACGAACGAATGAATGAAAAATCTGTGTAGAATCTCCTTCCGGTTTTGTCTACGCAATGAGTAATAGTAGATATCCATTATACGTTGTCACTTAATCAGGAATGCTATGTTTTTATGACATCGGCATGGCGTCTTTTACCTCCCTTAAAACCTTCATCAGCGTCTGAAGCGGCCTCACAGAAGCCGCGACCCGCAGCCACCGAAATGCGACCTTTAAGTTAAACTGTGGCAAAAAAATGAACTTTTCTGATATGTACAATCCTCCATATCGGATTTACATTTTGTCCTCTAGAGGGCTTTTAAATGCGTCAGCTCTTATATGCCGACTCAACTCGAACACTCACCATCCGTCCCACGTTTTCTCCCGTAAGACTTTCATCTTCATAGGGATATGATTGCATAAAGGAAAATAAATTTTTTCTGGTGGCCGGTTCTGAAGAGAGGCACCTACGCCTCGAAAGCCAGTGTCTGAACCACACGCCTAAATATCTATGCGTGCAAAATGTCCATGTATCTGATCCACATGACTGCCTTGTACGAGCAGTTTAAATACTAATGCAACACTTGATTTCTATATGAGCTTCCATGATTATATATTGTGGTGGTAGAAGAAAACCGCTCTCTACGACTACATGCAAAGCCGACATTGTGGTGCAGACACGAGGAAAATTTGGGCATTGGGAAAATTAATGCTAAACTCGCGTTTGTCGTGCATATGGAGTAGCCGTTGCAGAGACTGACGAAGGCTATAAAAGACATTCCGGCAGATCTCACGCATTGTGAGCGTCGATTTTGTGCAATGCAGTCAGCGAGTAGCTTCCTATGCCTACAGAATGAATACTTTAACATCAATGAATAATAAACGACTATTTAACAGACTCTAAAAAAATCGAGTATTTGGGGAGTATTTCTGCCACACAACAACAATTGTCATCTACCTCGCGTACTTTCCTCGCGTTATCGCCGCGGTCCCGGCACTTCCCGGTCACGAACGGCGCGTGCGTTATCAGCCTGATATAGCATTCTTGATAGGAAAGTGACGAGAGCCGGGGTTTCAAGAAAGGAAACGCGAGGAAGCCAGATGACGATTATTGTTGTGTGGCAGAAATACTCCCCAAATACTCGATTTTTCTTAGCGTGTATGAGTGAATACAATGCACAAAAAAAGAATACCAGGATCAGAATGAAACACATCAAAAGACAAGAACTCTTCTGTTGTGTTCCTTTCTGGTCTTGGTGTTCTTTTACGCAGCTTAGTCATGAGGCATATTTCACTAAATCGTCCACATGAAGCTCCTCCTGCTGCCTATGACGTACTTTAAGCCAAATCTCCGTAGGTATATCAACTTATTTGGGTAGATTGAGTATTGCGCATACTTTGTGCTTTCCAGCCAAGTTAACCGCACTGGTTTGTGAGCACAGAAGTGCGCGAGGTTCTCCATTAGTGGGGGGCAAGTAGAAACGCAGCGCCTCCCCCGCGCCGTTGGTCTAGTGGAACCGCAGCACTCTCTCCCCCTCCCCCCTATTTCCTTCTCTCCCTCTCTCTCTGTATTTCTTTCGCTTTCTCGGTCTTTTTATCTTTACTTCTCTATCTTCCATTTCTATCTCTGTATTCCTCGTTTTCTCTTTCTGTCCGTTTCCCTCAATCTCTATCTATATCTCACTTTCTCTCAGTCTTTTGCTTTCTACCTATCGTTCTCTCTGTTTCTCTCGTTCACTTTCTTTGTATGGTTTGTTTTACTCTGTCCCCTCTTCCATTCCTTTCTTGTCACCTTCACAACTGTCATCCTCTTTCCCACATCCTTGCTATGCTGTACTATACAAGGCTATGCTGTGCTCTGCTCGCGTGCTTGGGTAGCCGAGTGGTTAAACCATATATGCGCAGCGTCCTACATGTAGAACACTACTTTGATGTACTCAAACCTCGCTATTTCTTTAGCCGATGACTCGCGCCAGCTGCAGCACATCAAACAGGCCTTATTCTCAAAGTGTGCAATCCCAGACATTGCTTGCTTTTCATGCTGCCACGCGCCGATCGCTTTCTCCGGGCAAACGCGTGCTTTGCGTGAAAGACGTCATGGAGAGGAAGAAGTGCTCGTGAAATTCCGACCACTTTCTCCGGGCAAACGCGTGCTTTGTATGAAATACATATATATAGCATATATATGGATACTCTCGCGGATTTTTGCCGTCGCCGTCATGTCCCGGTTGTGTTTATGTATGTATATGTAAATAAAAGTCACTAATAAAAATAATTTAGAAGAAAAAATTCCGAAGCGCTTGAGAGGGCTTTTTGAACCTGCGGCCCCTACCACCGCAACTCGATGGCTTAGACAATTACGCCATGCCGTTCTCCAGGATACTAACGGCAGGATACAAACGCACGCGGCGTTGAGTGAAACGCACGGGACGCCACACGTGGCGAAACTAAAATTGTGAGACGCGTGCCATGCTGCATCGTTGCTCGCGCTGCATTTGCCTCGTATCGCTAGCGACCCACGCTAGTTTTCCATTTTGGGGTTGTAGCGCCACACCACTCCTGGCCTGTCGGCCAGGCAAAAAGAAGAGCGTCCCATGGCTCGTGTGGCGTGAGCTAGTGGGCACGCTTTGGCTCTTGTAGACTTATGCGACAGGAGAGAAGAAACGAGACGGCTCAACCAAAAACACAATATATATATATATATATATATATATATATATATATATATATATATATATATATATATATATATATATATATATATATATTACACCGTGACCAGCATCCTGAGGCCAAAATTGCAGCGCAAACGCACAAGACACCCACGAAAAGAATTCCACAGCATATCCACGGGGTGAATGATGATGAGTGGGGCGAAGCTCTCGTACGGCAGGATCTTGGCGGCGGCGTCGCGCAGCTTCACGCCCAGTACATCATCAACGACGTGAGATCGGGGCGGTTTATACTAGAGGGTCGATGAGAGACATGGCGACTTACAGCTCACTTTAATTTTACATGTACGCTGTGAATTTTTGTTGTTTAATCACGCACAGGAGAAATCTCACCAGGCACTACCTTGGAGGTAAACAATGGCTGCTAATGGGGAATGAGAGACAGAAGAAGTCGGCTTTTAGCTAACACTTACACTTCTACTTCTACTAACGTTTCCTACTGGAACATGCCAATGGCTGCTAATGGGGAACGAGAGACAGAAGAAGTCGGCTTTTAGTTAACGCGCACGCTGCGAATTTTTTATTGTTCAACAACGCACAGGAGAAATCTCCCACCGGCACCACCTTGGTGGTCAAGAACTGGTACTAGCGTTAAGACTGGTTACGCACTACGACGGGGACGAACGGGTGCCGC